>NW_022280099.1:430856-444461 GCF_004355925.1 Anarrhichthys ocellatus | reverse complement strand
CACACACACACACACACACACACACACACACACACACACACACACACTAAAAAGCAGTCTGTTGATGAAGGCTTGTAAAATAACTTTTGAAAGAGGTTGCCAGGCTGGTAATCAGGAAGCGGCTTTTGTTTGCCATATGGTCACTTTATATTTTGAGTAATTATGATATCGTTGTATTGATGAGCAAAAACTCGCCCAATAGCTGAGCTGCATGTGAGTCCACGTGACTCAAACTGTGCCATTTCCACCCGCAGGATCTGCAGCGGGACATCGAGCAGCACACGGACAGCGTGGCGTCGGTGCTGACGCTGTGCGACGTCCTGCTCCACGACGCCGATGCCTGCGGCGACTCCGAGAACGACTCGATCCAGCAGACCACGCGTAGCCTGGACCGACGCTGGAGGAACATCTGCGCCATGTCCATGGAGAGGAGGATGAGGTGAGCGGTCACAATTAACAGAAAGCTCCCTCTGAAATCTTTATTATGTCAGGGTGGGTCATCCCAACAAAAAACACACAGTACCCACAAACATAATATCATCATTGGTTCTGTGATGAAAGCTGCTCAGGTTTTCTCAGTTGACTTTTCCTCATTACACAAAAGTGAAAGGATCCCTGTTGCTTTCAGGATCGAGGAGACCTGGCGTCTCTGGTGTAAGTTCCTGGATGACTTCTCTCGCTTTGAAGACTGGCTGAAGACATCTGAGCTCACCGCAGCGAACCCGGACTCTGCCGACGTCCTCTACACCAGCGCCAAGGAGGAGCTCAAGAAGTTCGAGGTCAGGAGACAACCCCTAACTATGAATTTTACAGAATATTATTGATCAGAAGGGGTCATAGAAAAAGTCGCAATTACAAATCCGTCTACTACTTCAGCACCACGGACAGCGTCATGGATTTACCGAGTCGCGGCCATCGATTCTGTAACTTTAGATTCTATTCTTCAAAGCTGCAGATTGATGCACTGCATGTGCAGATGTTCAGACGGATACATGTCTGTCTCTTTTCACTCAGTGCAACACAAACTAAAAACTAAAACAATAATTCTGTGGCTCCTCAACAGAGTAACTCACATTTCCTCTCCGTTCTCTCGTCAGGCGTTCCAGCGGCAGGGTCATGAGCGCCTGACTCAGCTGGAGCTGGTCAACAAGCAGTACCGCCGCCTGGCCCGAGAGAACCGGACCGACGCCGCCAGCAAGCTCAAAGTCCTGGTCCACGAGGGGAACCAGAGGTGGGACAGCCTGCAGAAGAGGGTGGCGTCTGTCCTCCGCAGACTCAAGGTGAGACGGGGAAATCAACACAAACAGCAGCAACAGATCGATGTATTTGCTGATGCGTGCGTCAGCAACCTGCACGCATGAAAACAAGTACGATAGAAACCAGAGAGCAAAACATCAGCATGTATCAAATCCTCCCAGCCGATCTGAGCAGCATCTCCCTGCTCTCAGCTCTGCTCTAAGCCTCCAGGATTGAGGTCACTTCTCAGACGGTAACGAGGCTGGAGGCGTCACGTTGGCAGGAAGCCATTTTTCATCGCAGCATTTGGCGCCGAGCAGATGGAGTGTGTTTATGTTGCTTTCGTGAAGGTTGTGTGTGTGATCAAAGAATCGAGCTGATTGGTGCTGGTTGACCTTTGCGCACTATAAGCGATATTTACATCCAGGGAATGTGCAGCAGACCAGGGTCAACAGTCAACAGTTAAACAAGTAAAACTTGAAATCACAAATTGGCCTCAGAAGGCTTTACAAGGAAGAAACCTCAGGGAGAACAACTGAAGAATGAACAACATAATAAAGTAACCTATCCATCCATATGACAGAAACGATACATAGATGACTTTAGCTAAACTAAACAGCACTTAAATAATGGCGTCCGTCCTCTGCTCTGTGCTCCTGCAGCACTTTACCTCTCAGAGAGAAGACTTTGAGGGAACGCGTGAGGGGATCCTGGTCTGGCTGACGGAGATGGACCTCCAGCTCACCAATGTGGAGCACTTCTCAGTGAGCGACGTCGAGGACAAGATGAGGCAGCTCAACGTAAGTTAGCACACACGCTTCTCACTTTCAAACCTTTTATTAAAGACAAACAAGCGTTCCTGAAAACTCAACTGACTCTTTTGCTCCCGTCTGCAGGGCTTCCAGCAGGAGATCACCCTGAACACCAACAAGATCGACGCCCTCATCGTGTTCGGGGAGAACCTGATCCAGAAGAGCGCCCCTCTGGACGCCGTGCTGATCGAGGACGAGCTGGAGGAGCTGCACTCCTACTGCCAGGAGGTGTTCGGCAGAGTGGCTCGCTTCCACCACCGCCTCGTCAACAGGCGCCCGGTCAGTACTGCATGCTGTGAACACAGTCCACATCAACGTGTGCGTTAATCAATGATATGGTTTCAGGGATTAAGTCATCAGCACATTATTCTACTTATTTATTCAAAACGGTCTTGGCTTCCAACATGACACAAAATAATAATTTAATAATGATAATAAAAATAATAATTTATATTATTGTAATAATAAAAATATGTATTATTGCTTAAAAAGATAAAAGTGAAACAATAAACAAAGAAGTTAACAATACTACTCTAATAGACTACTAATGAAAATACATAATAATTACAATAATAATAACAATAATAATACAAATAATAACAATATTTTGAAACCTTTTGTTTCAGAGAAAGACTGTTGCTTGTTTAAATTTAAGTGAAATTGGAGCTTTCTTCTTCTATGTTTTTGAAGGTTCTGGAGGAGGAGAGGGAACTGTCAGACCGGGACACCGACCTGGACGACGCAGCTGATCTAACCAACGGAACGTCCTCCTGGGAGGAGGCGAGGAATGAGGAGGAGGAGGAGGCTCCAGCAGTGGGTGGAGTCTCAGCTGGACGGCAGGCCGTGTGTCACCTCCTAGTGCCCCCTCTGGAGCGGTCGGGAAGAGAGACCCCCGTCAGCGTGGACTCCATCCCGCTGGAGTGGGACCACACTGTGGACGTGGGAGGGTCGTCGTCGCATGAGGACGACGAGGACGACACCTACTTCAGCGCCCTGTCAGGTGATCACTGCTGCTTTTCGATATTTACCTCAACATGTCCGAGTTTATGGCGATATAGTGTCTGTTTGCTGTTATTTGCGGATCAAATTTACATTTAGGTTTTTGCTTTCTTTTATTGGAATTCCTCCAGAAGTTGAATCCTTTCCTCCTCGAACCAGTTAGTTTATTAGAGGACGTCTTTGTGAGACGAGTGCAACCAAACGAACGGTCTCCTGTAAAGTCTCTCTCAATGCAGTAAACACCTTAACGTTCCTTAACTCAGGGAACCTTTCAAAGGGATTCTGTGAAGTAAATCCCTCAGCTAAGGAGAAGTTAAGCCTTAAGTGTCAAACTTAAGGTGTTTTGGGCAACCAGACTGAGTGAGACCAAGGATCATCCTGAAAGTTATATTGGTTTTAAAAATGGTCAACGAGAATGACAAATATTATCATGTTGTACTCGGCTAAAATGAAAATGACTTTCACTTTAAATGATAAAGTTCAAGTATTTATTTATGACCCATTTTTAACGACGATGCCTTCAGTAGGAAAACGATGAGCTTGGGGCTGAGAGCCACAGTCATGGTAGGAAAGTCTAAAGGTTAATGCGGACTAACGTGTTGTTCTTTATCAGATATCAGATATCACCAGCGATCCTCTTCAAGTCCTCGTTACTGAAATTACAAATTTGACGCAGATCTTCTCTGCGTCTCCGTTATTCTGATCCTGAACGCTCCTGAAACATGAAACATGACTTGTGCAGAGCTCCGCCCTTTTTCCAGAGCGGCCTCCAGACACCGCTGACCTCCACTCTCTCTTACAGACGTGAATGTCACAGAGAGCTCAGAGTCCTTTGTTAGAGCGACTGTCGGAGCAGCGACGGCTGCCTCGGGTAGGCGCTCTGCCTCCTGCATGCTGTGTGCTCACGGACCCGCATTCCATCTCCTAGCAACCCCAAACCCACCCAGCCGTACCTCACCTCCCCATCCTTCATCTAATCCACAGACACCTTGCTTCTGCCACATTTGTACCTCAAGACACAGATGTGGCTGTGCACTAGAGCTGCAAAGATTCAATTCATCAGCAACTGTTTTGTTAATTGGTTTGAGTCATTTTGTTGGAAAAAAAAGTCCAAACTGCAGCTTCTTAAATGTGAATCTATTGCGTTTTCTTTACTCTATGACAGAAAATTGAATATATATTTAGTGGACGTCATCTTGGGCCAAACAACTTAATGATTAATCAAGACAATAATCAACAATGAAAATAACTGCCGCTCTACTGTGCACCACGACAACTTATCATGATATTATTTATGTTGATTATATCGTTATAACAATTGTTAACGAAGATCGAAACTTTATAAAACTTGCATGACGTGACAGTGGATGCTATATATCCATTTGTGTTTGTGATGCTGTTCTTTGCATGTCTTTGACGGATGTTTTGTGTGAATCACGAGGCTGAGTGATGAGTCTGATGGTTCTAGTTCTCCTGTTATTACTCTGTTCTCTCTTTCTCTGTGCTTCATTTTTGAATGAACCTTTTTGGGTTTGGCCCCTCTCTCTCCTTTTCTTCTTTCTTCCTTATTATCACGCTGCCTTCGCTAAACTTTCCCCTTTTTTCTCTCCTCAGTGAAGTCCTTGACTGACCCGCCCAGCTGGCACCAGCCCGGCTCCCCAGAGCGGAAACGGGTTCCCCGAGAAATCATCCGAGGTCTGAACTCGTCTCCCACACACACCACCAGTACTCCCTTCCACCAGCAGGGCTACGTAAGGACACACACGCATCAAGACCTTTGAAGACTTCAAGTGTCCATCGGCTAAAGAAATTTAAGTGTCTTTGTTTTTCACTGAAGAGGTGTGTGTTATGCTGTGTGTGTGTGTGTGTGTGTGTGTTCAGGCTAAGCTGATGTCGGAGTGCAGCGGCACCATCAACAGCGTGAAGAGGGTGAAGCTGATCCTGAACGACGAGGGGGATCTGGAGGATCCGGGTCTGACCAGCAGCACGGCCGACAAGCAGACCAGCACAGGTACTCTGACGCAGATGAACAGCAGCGTGAGAGGTCTCATGTTTTAGGAGAGACGCAACTAAAAAAGTGGTTTAATGAGAATCTTAAAGTCTGAACACAACAAAGGATCACAATAATAACTGCTGACTCTGCAGGTGTGATCGAGCGCTGGGAGCTGCTACAAGTGCAGCAGTTCAGCAGCGAGACGGACATCAAGCAGGACCTGGAGCAGTGGCAGAAGCTGAACTCTGACCTCTGCGATGTCACTTCCTGGTTGGGCCGGGTGCTGCCAGAGCTAGAGAGGCTACAGCGCATCGAACCGTCCACCGACATCCGAGACCTCGAGCTCAACATCAGGAAACTAAAAGTAAAACACCAACAGCACCGGGTAACCACGCAGGACAGTCCGATGACGAAAAACACTTCATCTCATCTTCTTCCTTGTCTTTTTTGTATTTGTTATAGGAGATGCAGAAGACCTTCAACAGCTACAAGTGTCTGATGATCTCCGCCAACCTGAGCAGCCGGCATTTCCTGCGGGGCGACAGCGCCGAGCTGCGGGAGCTGCAGGACGCTCTCGGCTCAGCCAATCGCAGCTGGACGCAGGCCTGCGGCGGCCTGGAGAGCTGGGAGAGGAGGCTGCACTCTGCACTCATGCAGTGTCAGGTCAGACATCCTCTGGTTTTCACGTCAACACATTTGAGTTTATAATAATTACTGTGGTTCAGAACATGTGATGTGATGAACGTTTAAATGACCTCTGTGTTCTTCTTCAGGAGTTTCATGAGACGCTGCACTCTCTGCTGCTGTGGCTCGCTCAGGCTGAGAACAAACTCTCTGTCGTGAATGTCGTCGACCAGTCGATGCCTCGCTCTGTCCTGCTGCAGCATCGGGACATGCTGACGGTGAGCAGACCACCCATCGGTTCATCATCACTGTCTTGAAATACTTTTATTCTTTTACAGCGCCCATAAGCATTTTTCCAAACATCTTCCAATATGTCCGAGTCTGATTTTAGTAAGCTAAGGGAAGAGGTTTCCAACAGCTGGTGATGGGGGTTATGGGAGATGTAGTCTTTATTTTGGCACTAACAATAGAGACAGAACAAATATAAATGTGCACATGTTCACTTGGTCCTCATTTGAAAGACATTGTTTTACCATCGAGCCTGCTCCAGAGTCAGACCTTGTTCATCAGGATGTTATTCTTCTGGTGAACTCTCACCTCCGTCTGTCCATCAGACGCGTTCAGCACCTGCTGTGTGCTGACTGCTGTGCTCTCTGTCGCCCCCTGCTGCAGGCTCTGCAGGAGGAGCTGCGCGGCCGCCAGCGGGAGGTCTCCTCGCTGCAGGAGATCTCCTCTCAGCTCCTCCTGGAGGCCACGGGAGAAGACAGCCTGGAGGCCAAGGAGAAGGTCCACGTCATCGGCAACAAACTGCATCTCCTGCTGCGGCAGGTGGCTGCTGACCTGAGCACGCTGCAGGGAAGACTGGTGGGTCCATTTGACTGCTTTAGCCTCAGTCTGGTTTGACTCTGCTGTGATTCTGGTTTCATAAACTGATGAGCGGCCGTTCTTCCTGCCAAAAAGTGTCAGAATTAGCTTTAACATTTTGGATAATTTTTTTCTGTATTTGTGGCAAAATGACATTTGAGTTATTGTTATAAATTAATATCTCACTTAGCTGAAGCTTTCCAACAAAAACTTTACTGTAATTTACTGTAAGACTGTGATTTGGTTCCAGTTACAGAGAAATGGAGACAGCGTTGATTGTAATTTAGAGAATATTTTAGTCAGTAGAAATCTCTATCGCCTAAAACACAAGCAATACTTTTAATGTTAAGTGCAATTTTATTATCAGTGCAGCTCAGCTGGACACAGAACAATTAAATAAACATTTTACAGAGAATTTTGCAATTCAAAATACATAAAACATAACATTTGTATTAGTAAATGAGTAATGAAGGAACATTATATTGGGTTGAATGATGCCAAATTACAGAGAGTTCTTTCTGAACAACGTTTTGGAAATGATTAGAAAACCCTTCAGAAGTTACAGACCCGTAAAATGGAGCATCTGTTCAAATACCAGAAAGCATAAATGAGCTGCTGTCAACAGTGCAGTAACCTGGGACCTCTGTCGGTCTCATCTGATGTGTGTTTGCTGTCTGTGTCTCAGGAGCGCTGCTCAGCCAGCTCAGAGGTGGACGGCATCGGTCTGGGAGCACTCGGCTCTCCTCTGCTGCTGCACAAGGTACACCTGAATATTTACCTTTGGTGAGACGAGTTAAAGTCAAACTAACGTTGGGTTTGGTTGTTACATTTTAATGTGAAGGAATATTGCCTTAAAAAGAATTCAGCTTATTTCAAGTAAAACCTGTTTTACTCCGTATAAATACTCAATTACAAGTGAACAGTCTGCCATAAAAACGTGATAAGATTTTGAAGCAGGTCATCCAGATGTTGGATAAAATTCCAATCAGGCGTTAGTGAGATATCGTGTTCACGAGAATGGAACGCACAGACGGATAACTTTCACACATAATGCCTCCGGCCGCGGCTTTCGTCTTAGCTAAGCCATAAAAATGTGAAAAAAAAGAGCAGTAAAATGCAACATACACATTAATGTAGCAGCAATATTAATCCAAAACCATGATGGTAAAACATTAAATAAATGTTAAATGAGTACTACCTTAAGTACGTTGTACATAGTAAATGTTCTGCAGGCTGTAGTGCTGGACCTTTACATTTCCCACACATCTAAAAACCACCGCAGTCATCGTTTTCTGTCGTAGATGATCGTTGATGTTTTGAAGGTAAACACAAGTCGTGTGTCTTGTTCTTGTTTGTTGCTTTAGGAGGCTGCAGGTCTACAGGCAGCTACAGTTGGACAACCAGTGACTAAAAGGTAACGTTTACAAGCTGGAACGGCACTTTTTGTATTGTTCGATTTTTTTAGAAAATGAGCTTCAGGGTTTAGTTCCTCCAAATGAAATATAAACATTTCAACAGATGTGTCTTCGTGGAGGGATGTCTTTTTTACCGTAGATTATGAAGTAGTTCCAGTGAACACAGAATAACAACATGGGAATTTCGTCAGTGTGAGGAATATTTGAGACGCAGTCTAAAGATCCACTCAAAGTCCACAAGAGCTTTTGCAAAGTTTATTTGTTGTTAAACTGCTGTTGCAAAGTCAAAAATGAACATCCACCCTCAACCATCTGCATCATCTGTCCACATCCAGGGAGGGGAGGAGGGATTCTTCCCCACGGCGATCCTTCTTCCACCGGGTCCTTCGAGCTGCCTTCCCCCTACACCTGCTCTTCTTCACGCTGCTGGTTCTGGCCTGCCTGGTGCCTCTGTCTGATGAGGACTACAGCTGTACGCTGTCCAACAACTTCGCCCGCTCCTTCTACCCAATGCTGCGCTACACCAACGGCCCTCCGCCCACATGAAAGCTGCCATAGCCTGATCAATCATGTGAGCTTGAAATCAAAATGGAGCCTTGAACAGTGTTAATGTGCAGGTTCAAAGACACTTCTCCCTTCCACAAAAACGAAGCCCCGCCCATCAAATTTTTTTTGGTGTATTTCAAAATATATTTATTGTTTGTGGAGTTCCACAGTTACAAAAAAAGAAGCCATATCACTGGTTCGTTTGAAAGTTTTGTGATTTTTAAATGTAGTTTATCGTCCCCACCAAACATCTTCAATACCTGATTTTATTACCTACAGAATATTTTAATTTTTGTACTTTCACTGTTCTAAACTGAAGGAAAAGGAGAACACGAGCCATTTTCTACCACTGCAGCTGTTTTTACTGTTTTCATAGAAGGAAGCCACTTGTTGATCGCACATTTTGTACAGAAACGTTGTTCGATTGATATTTAAAGTGACGATCTGTAAGATATGACATATTAAAAAATGACGGCGGTGATTCATCTGCAGACATGCCTTTCTGTAGCCAACAGAACTACCATAACTTCAATTAATAATGTAATTTTCTTGGTTTCATTGACGATGTTTGTATATAAGGGCAAACTACTGACAGAGAAATAGTTCAATTGTTGTTTCTGCATTTGAGTGTGATACTGATATCTGTATTTAACAATGGGGCAATAGTTTACATGCCAGTGGATTAAAATGACAGATGTTTTCCTATGCGTATGTTAACTTTACTGTCAGTGTACTGGAGGTCTTTTCTCATTATGTTAGTGGATCACAGAAATTAAAAGCTGCATTAGCAGTTTCTTGACCACTAGGGGGCAGAAAGAGTCGAGACGCATCACTGATAAAGCAATAGCTAATCAACTGCTTTAAGCTAACGGTAACATAAACCACTAACACGTTAGACATTAATCCTCAGTGCATTTGGTACCATGAGCAACAATATCACATTAAATTTTCGTCATTTGATTCAATGTTTTATCAAAAGAAATCATTGAATGAAGTTTTAAAAGTTAGTTTTTTCAAACGCTTAATATTGATGCCACATTATTAGCTTTGGCATCACGCTGTCCCAGTTGACCCCCATGGAGTAAAGCCCTGCAGGTGTCAAACATCCAGCAGGGTTAAACAAAGACTGATTTTAAATAGTTTGTGGTTAATGCGATAATGTACATAAATGACTTACCTGAACACTGCTTTAACACACTTTTCAGTCATGTAGTTGAAGAACTGGTATCAAAATATTACAGAACATGAATGTAAGTCATCCTTTGGGCATTGAATGTAGCTGTGTATAAGCACAATCAAAGATCGTTAAATGTGTTTCATTTACAGTGTTAATATTATTGATCCTAAATGTTAAGGAGAAAGTATGATTTGATTCGAAAACTCAGTATTTGATCCTAATTTGTACCTAATCTCAGCGTCACACTCAGCAGAACAGAAACCAACAACAAAATGTGTGTAAAGTTTGATTTATTTTGTGAACTATTATTTATGGGATGTATAGATTGACAATAAACTGTTTGCCATGATTTGCAGCTGTATGTTTAATGTATCTCTGGGCTAAAAACTTTCAGGATCTTAGATTTGAATGACTGTATGCATGCATATACTGTACAAGCTACAGACATCAGAAATCTGTATTAGCAGTGGCAGGATCATCTGGCAATAAGGCTGAATTTACATTGCCAGAAAAGAGGCACAGTCAGAATAAAACAAGTATTAAACATGGTTACAGTATGTCAAATGGTCATGAAAATGTCATAGCATAGCATGTCAAAAACTATAGTAT
This sequence comes from Anarrhichthys ocellatus, assembly GCF_004355925.1. Lineage (NCBI taxonomy): Eukaryota > Metazoa > Chordata > Actinopteri > Perciformes > Anarhichadidae > Anarrhichthys > Anarrhichthys ocellatus. The sequence goes on along the minus strand of NW_022280099.1, from coordinate 434,186 downwards.
ACTATAGTATTTCTAAAAAAAGTCATAGTATAGTATTTTGAAAAAGTCTGTATAGCATGTCGAAAAAAGTCACAGTATACTATGAAGAAAAAAAGTTACAGTATCATATGTAGAAAAAAGTCAGTGTAGTATGTCAAAAAAAGTCATGAAAAAGTCTCAGTACAGGGCGACGGCCGGCCTCTGACAGCAGTCGTGGCTGATTACCTGATGCAGAGCACCTGCAGAGTGACCGCCCTGCTCCAGTGTTGCTCTGCCCTGGTCTTTCTCTGGCGTACGTGGTGTGATCTCTGCCAGTGGCTGCCGGTTATATTTTGGTCTTCTTTGGTTTCGCTGACAACACCCCACACTTCATCACACACGCATCCACGTTCACATTACTGATGTTACTGACTGACACACTTCATCACACACGCATCCACATTCACATTACTGATGTTACTGACTGACACACTTCATCACACACGCATCCACGTTCACATTACTGATGTTACTGACTGACACACTTCACAGAGGTACTTAGTTCTTTATTTAGTTAAAATAAATACTTTACCACCATCCCTTGTGTCTCGTCCATATTTGTCATGGCCTAGGAGCCGGGTTGTGACAATAGTATGTCGAAAAAAATCAGGATAGCATGTCGAAAAAAGTCATAGTATAGTATTTTGAAAAAAAGTCATAGTATAGTATTTTGAAAAAAGTCATAGTATATACTATGACTTTTTCGACATGCTATATACTCACTTTTTCCAGAGCTTTCAACTTCCCCAGGAGGGGAGAGCCGGTACGAAAGTAAAAATGTTCAGGTAAACGTCATTTTGACAACTTTTTACGCTGTGAGCAACAACTCACATGTGTGTTCAATGAATTCCAGGTGCTTTTTTTGCACAAATGGAACGACTTCGGTATGATTTGTCTTTGAATCGTTACTTTTGACTTGTCAGTCGGGACAACGGTAACACACAGTTGACCCAATTCAAAGTTATATCATATACATTTTTAATTGTTTGTTGTTCTTGTTTTTATCAATAATGTCTGACAATGTCCTTGTCGATGTTTAATCGTAACAAATTATGGTTTCAACAATGAACTTTCACCCTCTATAACATGTGTCCATATTCAGTACCGACTACTACGAGCTGCATTTCCCCTACACCCATTCTTCTTCATGCTGTTTTTATTAAAAATGTCTGACAAAGTCCTTCTCAATATGTTATTATAACATATTGTGGACTATATTTTAATAACTTTACAGCCAGTGTTTTGGAGGTGTTCTTTAGCAAATGCCGTTTGATGATTCCTGACCACTAGGGGGCAGAAAGAGACACACCCGTGATATAACAATAACTAATCGTGTGCTTTAAACTAACATGGGAGCATTACGTTTACTTAAAGGTCATTTGTTTCAATGGAATATCAAAAACATCACTTTAAGTTGGTAGTATTTTTTTAAATTCTGTTTAATATTGATGCAGCAATATTAGCTGAGGCCGGGAGTCCTGTGTCAAGACATTAACAGCAGCAAACACATATCACTCTGCCATTAAGCTAAAGAACAACCGGCTACACATCTTGTGTCATCTTTAAGAGGTTTGTGGTTTATGCTGCAATAAACTGAACCGCTGCTTCTGAAAAACCTTTCAGTCATGTAGTTGAAGGACTGATGTCAAAATCTGACGAGCCAGAACGTGAATGTTAGTGATCCTTTAGGCATTAAATGTAGCTGTAGATATAAACAATCAAAGATCTCTCAATGATTTTCATTTACAGTGTTAATAGTATTTATCCTAAATGTAAAAACTCTCAAATGACTCATGCTCAGCAGAACAGAAACAAACAGCAAAACGTGTGTAAAGTTGGATTTATTTTGTGATCTCTTATTTATGAGATGTATAGATTGTCATTTTTGATTGACAATAAACTGTGTTTGGCATGATTTGCGGCTGCATGTTTACCGTATCGCCGGGTCAGAGAAAGACCAGCGTTGACAGGTTTAACAGGCAAATGATCTTTTTTGTGTGTGTGTGTGTGTGTGCATGCATGCATGCACAAGCTACAGACATCAGGAAAGAAAGGATAGTGGACATGTATCCGTCTATTAGCAGTGGTAGGATAATCTGGCACTAAGGCTGGATTTACATTGGCAACAAAATGGCAGAACTTCGACCAGACGTCCAAAAAGGACCTAAATGATGCGTTCAGGTTATAAATCCAATATTCTGAAGGATTCACTCTTTCACTTTATTTGGCCTGGATCAAAACAAACCTATTTGAACTTGGATGGCACCAAATAACAAGAGAACAGCGGTGTGGTTTAAAAACAACACAGCAAACAAGCCTGAAACACGAGGCTTTAAACGTGCAGGGAGACAAAAAGTTCAAGGACTCAAAGCAAACAGTTCGTGTCTGTTCCTCGTGTCTGTAGAGCCAACAACAACTAAACAAGCCAGTTCTGGACTGATGCTCATGTTCAGGTTCTTCTTCATGTGGGAAGGTGCATAAATTACAGCAAATAACACTGAGGATTCCATCATGTTTAGTTACTTGGTTTCATAAGGCTACTTTACTTTAGGCGGAGGCTCTTCGTCAAAATAAACAACAGCAGCAGAAAAAGGGAATGTTTACTAAAAAGCACTCTACTGTATTCATCCCTACTTACTTTGAATTGAATATATCTGTAATCATTTACAGTGTTCATTAGCTGAAGGTGTCGTATGAATAAGTAGACACCTAAAGGAGACGTGATGTAAGTTGAAATTGGTCACTGACCTAAATGGGAGATTTGTTCCAAAATAATTGCCAATAATGAGCTTGTATGTTCTACGATACTTAAATATAGTATCCAAATGGAACTTTGTGTGCAGTCAGTACTTTTATACAATTTTGATTTGTACAGAGAATCCTTTTTCTTTTTTTTTATGTCCCACAAATTGTTGCAAAAAAAACCGTTTTCTCGAAAATGACAAAATGTATGTGTTAAGTTAATTGTGAATATGTTTTACATTCTCTTTTCTTTGCAGAAAAACAAACAGTTTCACATTTTCGAAAGAAAAATCACAAAATCGGATCTCATAAACTCTAAAAAGAACTCGTTTCAGCTGTAGACTGATGCTAGCATAACAACATGCATTAGCATTACCCGCGCAGTACAGCTAAGCATAATTCAGTCTTTAGCATCACAGGTATTAAGTCATGAATTAAGAATACAAATCTGATGTACAGACAAATGTGCAGCATTTTAAACAGGACTATGTTTCTTTTACCAGTGTAGCTAGACTGTTATACTTTAGCATGTTAGCACTGTGTCAACATGCATACAATAAGCATGTTAAC
>NW_022280099.1:419674-430846 GCF_004355925.1 Anarrhichthys ocellatus | reverse complement strand
ATGCATACAATAAGCATGTTAACATACTAATGTTTAGCATGTTAGCATATACAGTTAGAATGGTAATATGCTAATATTTGGTACGTTAGCTTAAGTCTTGAAGTGAAGAAGTTTTTCTGAGCTGGAACGCACTCCAAAGACAAAAATGAACTTCAATGTAAACTTCAAATGTATTCATAATGAGAATAGCTTACTGCAACTGTTTTGACTTGCAAAATGATCTTTTAAATTGACAAAAAGGATGAAAGAAGTTATTATCTCTCACCGTTGAATACCGTACATATTCTTTCCAAAATAAGGTCCCACTGGAAGGGGAGGGACTTGGCCTTTCTATACAATTAGAAAGTAATGTTTAGCATGTTAGGAATATATGTACAGTTAGCAATTTTATATATATTTACATAACTTTTAATAACCCTTTAAGAGTTTAGCCCGTTACGTAACTCAAGTGTATCGAGTTAAATCATTTTCTTTGAGCCGATACCAGGTTTTGGGAACAGGTCTGTGCCCCACATCGTATTGTGTAAATACAGCCTTAGTTTAATCAGATGAACCGAGAAGACAGCTCGCGTTAACAGTCATCTTGTTAAAAGGCCACAAACTGCTGCTTCTTGACTCCACTGAAACTTGTAGTTTTGTACAAAGAGAGTAGAAAAAAACCTGGATGAACAGGCACCGATTAAAATACCAAAGTACACGGTAGAAGTGAAGGAGAAAAACACCAGTGGGAGAGAAAGCACTGCCCTTTTCTTTTTTTCTTTTTTTTTTGAGCTATACGACTAACAACCGTTATGGAAATAGGCGTGAACTGTGTTGACCACATGCACCTTTCTGTAAGTCACTGCAGACTGTAGGCGGCTTGTTCCGGATGTTACACCGAGGTGAAAAAAGAAAGATACAAATACTGTATATCAAAAAGGAGCTCAAACTGACTGGCAGAGGTTCAGTGATGTTCCCATGAACACCGGCTGTAGTGCACGTTCACAAGAAATATTTACGCACACAAAATATACATTCGATGAAAAACATTTTTTTTTTCTTCTTCAAAGACTAAAAACATCTTAATAACAGTAGAGGGAAGAAATACCTCCGAACAGCTCTTTCTGTTTGTTTTTTAATCCTTTTTTGTCGTTTCCGTCTCTGGATCTTTGGGGGGATGAAAGCCTTTGAAAGGTTCAGTCTCAGTTCGTCCCTTTCAGTCACGTCACCCCTCTAAGGCCGTTTCCATGACGCCACGATTGGCGATGATGTAATCCGTCGGTTCCACCGACGGACAGTCGTCTCCTGCGTGCAGTGACCACGGCTCTGGGTGGATGTAGCTGTGAGGAAAGTTGTCACAGTTATGATTCATTAGGAACCAGTTTGACATACTGAATATTTTCTTTCCTCCAACTTTCCTTTATTTTATTTTCCTCCCAACCTTATTTGTTTCTTGTACTTCTTACTTTCTGTCCTTTCTCCATCACTCCATAATCTTCCCTTCTCTTCTAGCTACCTTTTTCCTTCCTTCATCCCTTTATTCTTACCTCCTTTCATCTGTCCTAATTTCTTTCCTTGCAATTTTTATTCCTAACCTTTCTCCTTTTTCTTCCTCCTTTTCCATCATTGTTTCTTTCCCTGCAATTCCTTCCCACGTTCCCTTCTTCTTTCCTTCATTCCCTCTTTTTTTCCTGCCATACAACTGTCCTTATTTCCTTCATTCTGTCCTCCGTCCTTTCTTTAGCCTCTCCTTTCTTTTCCTTCCGTCGTCAACTGATCCGAAAACATGAAAATCCCCCAAAACTCGTAACATGAGTTTCTACCTCACACAAAGGCCGTGGTTACACTTGTCTTTTCAATGCGATGTATTTAAATGGTAACGCCTGATCGGAAGCACAGACTGTATATAAGAAGTAGACGTGGTCGTCGTGACGTCACCCATTGGTTTGTGGACTGATGTTTGGAAGCCTTGAGTTTGTGCTTTATGGTCTGTTCGACTCTAAATGGACCATAATTTACTAAATGAAGAACATTTCAAGAACATTTCTGAATCCGGCACCTTTAACTGGTAACACAACTCCCCCGGTGGTATTACTTCTGAACTAAACTAAAGGATCAAAGTGTTTCCTCCACCACTGTAACTTACTCATTGCTGTCCATGTGAGACACCCCTGAACTCTGAAACGGAGGTGAGGACTGGACGGGCAGAGCCTGCAGGTGTCCGTCCAGGACCGGCTCCTCAAGAGGTCCATGTGGACCGTCAGCGTCCGGCTGCTGGTGAGACGGGGGTTGGGCGTACTGGTTCTGGTCAGAGTAAGTGTCGGAGCTCGGCGAGGACGACGGTTGACTGCCGCTGCTGGTGGTGTTGGCGTCCAGCATCTCCAGCAGGAGGTCGTACACCAGCACCACGTTCTTCCTCTTCATGGTGGACAGGTGGTCCATGCCTTTGTTACTGCAGAGGAAGAGGAGACGACAGCGAAGCAGAGAGAGCACAAAGAGTGAATGACATGTTACAGATGGTGACCGGACAAAAAAAAAAGTCTCACAAATCATGACAAAGTTGTGGTTGTTTCAAGCTTTTGGCTTTATTTAGTATCATTAGGTGTGTTGGGATGGAGGGAGAGCCCTTATGTGTTACTTTCTTGTATAAAACATTGTGATGTTCTTCATCATCACTGTCAAACAAGGAAGTTTTTATTGGTTTCTCAAACATCTTTCCTAAACTTCAAGTATTCCTTGTATGAGTATATTATTGCCAGTAAGAGCATTACTGTACGAATGTGTTTGTGGGAGTGTACTAATCACAAAGACATAACGTTGGATCGTGTTTAAAGGTCTCTGTGTGCTTTTTTTGATTCTCTCCTCTGGACTCTGCTGCGGTTTCACGGCTTCCTGCCGTCCCTGGCTGTACCTGACGTGGCGGATGTGGGAGAGCAGCATGGTGAGGTGTCCCAGGCGAAGCGTCTGCTGCTGGGTCGACAAGCCCAGTTTGGAAATGGCCCAGACCAGAGCATCGATCACCGAGTCCAGCAGACGCAGCAGCTTGTTCCTGCTCTCCAGCTCCTCAGCCGTCTGAGGGGAGCTCGTACACAGATCTACAACACAGATTTATCATTTTTACTTCAGAGGTAGACGAACACAAGTATTGGGCCAATATTGACCTTTAATTCATCTTTGTATATCATCAGTTATGTGTATGCCACTAAGGCTGCGGCTCTTCTATGCCAAAGTAAGAGAAAAGAATATGAAAGATGAATCTATTCTTAAAGACTTGCAGACAGGATTAAGAGTTTAAAATCCCCTCTGGCAAGCATGAACGTGCTCCGTAATTTTATAACAACTGCCATTTTGAATTATGAGAACATTGACATTTTAGCCCGACGGTGAGCTCAGGGCTATTCATCCTCTCGACACCATAAACACTAAAACTAAACTCCAGTCATTAGTTTTTGTGCTGCCTTGGACCAAAGTGCTGGTCAAAGGGAGGTGCGTCGGCCCGATAGTGGAGCTCGAGCAAAGGCCAAGAAGTTATTCAGCGATCGTCCACTGGAGATCGGTGGTATTCAAACAACAAATAACCGTTGAGATATCCGACTTTCAACCGAAGTATTGGACGAACCGACACACTGACCGCTCCGGAAGACGGCGATGGAAACGTGAGTGAGAGTTGGAGAGGTGTTGTGTTGGAGGTCAGAAGATGTTCAATGCCTTGGCTGAATATTCAGCTGATTTCAGCAATGCGGATGAGATGATGCCAGATTTCAGGAAACTTCAATAACAAACAGACGAGATAAAGCGAAATGTAAATAAAAACATTGTATTTCTCTGTAGGGTTCTTCATCCTCGTCCACTGCAGGTAATGTTAGCGATGCTATTGGGGGGGTTTGCTAATAAGTATAGTCTAATAAATTAAAGCTAATAACTTAGCCAATTGTTTGGCTGCAAGATTTTGGAACTTCTTGTATTGTTTTTATTCTCATGATATAATTAAAAAGAACCGATAAGCAGTGTCGATAAGAATAGTATCGCTAAAACCCTGACGATACCCACGAATAATTAACAATCGGAGCCAGTCAGTGGCAAAACAAGCACTTTTAGGGGTCCGTGTCCTGTTTGCTGGCTCTTTTCTGTCTTTCAGGATGTTGAGCGTCAGCTGATGAGCCACACCTGCACCTGGTGCTTTCCAGCTTTAACGTCTCTCCACCTGATCTTTGACGGGCTCTTCTCTGGCTGACACAGCTGCTGTTTAGGTTTGTTTGCTCCACACATGCTGACATCACCGACTACTGACTTTCCACGGTTGTTTTGTTTAATTAATATGATCCGTTGTATAAATGTGGTCATTTATTACTTGCAACTCTTCTGTTCTCCCATTTAAATGTTGCATCCTTTGAGTTGTAACAACGATGAAAACCAAAAGATTTGATGTGGCACCGCAACACAATCCATGTTTCAATCAGAGTTGCGACATTTACACAAACAAAAACTAATCACAAGTTTAATTTGAGTTTCTTTAATCGAACAGTGACCACGTCCTTGTAAACATCTGGCTCTTCGAAGACCACAATGATGGACATTCCAGATGAAAGAGGCGGGGGAAGCTATAGATCACCCGGTCCACCCTCCGGGACCGAGGACGTACTGAGCAGTTGAGCCACAACTTCCATCTGTCCAAATGCATAAATCCTAAAATCCCTCCCCTGCTCTCTTTGACGTTTTCAGACTCGATTTCACTTCTTTCGCAATTTGTTCTTTTCTTTTTCTTTTTTTTTTTAAAGCCAGCTGCAGTGGAGCAGAGTCAACAGAGAGGACGGAGTCGGGCAGAGACGCCGTGTGTGCGTCTGTTAGGGAGTAACTTTGTTTAACATGCAGAGAGGTCGGTCACCTCGATGAAACCTGCACAGTGGCTGCTGCTGGTGCTGCGTGAGGACACCGTGACCGCCGGGAACACACGACGGGTTTAAAAAAAGAAGAAGAAAAAAAGACAGCCGTAGAGCAATAAAGTCCATCTTCAGAGCTCACTTCATCCAAAACCGACAGTTCTGCAAATGCAACTTGTGTGGAAGGATCACCTGCACTTTACTGAGACAGCATCCATCCAAAGACTAGTGTAGTGTAACCCTGGAGCACAAGATGTTGTGAAATGTCTGTTATTGTGAAGTTCCCAATGACGCAAACTTAACTTCAACTCAATGAAATACTAGAAAACGTGAAGGCACCCAAAGAGTGCACATCTCTGCTAAATTGGTTATTTTAGTATATACACTTTCTTAAAATCAGATTTGGATCAAAATAATCACCATGATAGATATTGTTGCCGATGTTATTTATACTACTTAATCCTGAATATGAACGCTTGTATCAATGTGTCGACTCTGTCATTCAAACTTAGTAAGTTGCTGTAATGACATATCGGCAAAATATCATCAACTTCTGCAGGACTGCTTGAAGCTGATGAATGCTTGCATCATGGCCACGTTAAATAATAATAGTAGTTATTGTCAGAGAGGACACAAGTACAAAGATGTAGAGAGTTATTATAAACTATTAAGGTAGAGTTGGTTTCAGCTCAAATAGCAGGTGTCATTTTAACAAATCTCCTCATCGAGACTTCCATCTCTCCTTGTTAGTTTTATCAGCAAAGAAAAATGTAAATATTTAATTTATGCAGTACGCTTCAATTTCACCGTAAAAAATAAAGCCATTTTTCAGACCAACAGATTATTTATCTGATCATGCCACACAAAAATAATAATTCAGCAGAATCTTCCAGGATCGTCAATATTTGAAGCAGGTTGCTCCTGAAAACACAAGTTATAACTATAATAGAGCTGCGCTGTTATTTCAATGTGTCAGGTACGTTTTTTATCAGTATCTCATACGTCATGTTGCACATCTGGTTTTGTGCGCAAGACATCATCTGGTAGCCTCTGGAGCTCATGCTCGCTACTTTCACTAAACACAGACTGTAAACTGTAAATGGAGCTTTCATTTCCCGGGCACATCACACTCGGTGGCACACAGAACTGCAAAGTCATAATCTAAACGCTGATGGTGTCGTTATTCTGTAGCGATTACACTGTGTGTGTAAGTAACCACAAACAAGCAGAGGCACAAACTTATCTGGGTTATGTAAGAACCAAATGTACCGATTGGACAGAATCGAACAGGATTAGTCGCTTGCTGCAAACCAACTCGTCCGTCGTAGAGAAAATAAAGTGAAGACTGCGGTTTGTCTGCGTCAGCAAAACTCACTGGAGTTGAGGAGGATCATGGCCTTCAGACAGACGTACTCCTCCCTCTGAAGCTTCAGCTCACGAAACCGGGAGGTGGCGGCCAGCAGCATGTCGAAAATCTCCATGATGCCCTCCACACACTGTCCCTCCTCCCTAGATACACAGAGAGAAGGTGAAAGGAAAAGGCTAAAGGATGAACAACAACACAGATGGGAAGACAAAGGCACAGAAACAAAAATGTTTTCTCTCAGAAAAACTAGTCCCCCAAACCACTTTTCAGCTGAAAATGTGTGCATTTAGCAGGCGGCAACCTCCGGTTCTGCTGACTGAAGCCAATGCAGAAGTATCTTAAAGCTGCATTCTCTCTAATGTCCACCAGGGGGCGACTCCTCTGGTTGTATAGAAGTCTATGAGAAGATGACTCTACTTCTCTCTTGATTTATTACCTCAGTAAACATTGTAAACATGAGTTTATGGTCTCAATCTCTAGTTTCAAGTCTTCTTCAATACAGCATGATGTTCATTTAGTACATTATGGTCCATTTAGAGTCACACAGACCATAAAGCAGGGGATGCTTTAGGGCGGGGCTACACAGTGATGACAGGTCTCTGCCAGAGACGTATACAGCGTCTCTACGTCACTCCTCCTCAGTACTAATATGGTCACTTCCGTTCATGGGTTGCATCATTTTTTTTAACATACTTGCTGCTACTCTACTACTTTGTGATTGTGTGTTATCATACACTTGATAACATACTATTAGTTTGCACAAAGAGCAAACTAACTGACGTAAGTGCTTTGCTGCTGTTACTCTGATAAATGAACAGCACTTCAAAGATGCAAAATAAACACGGAGGATCTGGATCGGACCACGGGCGTCACAAACCGTGATGCTAATGTATGTGGTGAACTAGAGTCGAACCCTCCTTTCTTCAAGATTCATCAAACCTGTTCCCAAAAGCAATATCCCAAGTGTTGATTGGCTACAACGACAGTAATTATGGACCCGTTATCTCTCAAATCTTTGCACCTCTGACTTGACAGAGACACCAGCAGATAATTCACACACTGCGACATCTTTCTCTGAAACACTTTCAAAAAACACGCGGCTAATTAAGTGAAATGGTGGAGGAGAAAGAATGTGTGACAGAGAGAAGATCTGCAGCAGCAATGAGCTGATTAGAGAACGAAAATGAGTGAAAACGACTTTCTGCCTCTAGTTGAGTAAGTGGATGGATTAGCATCCAGGATGTTTTCCTGAGCTAGCACAGGCTAACGGGGACCTCTCAACAGAGAATACTAAGGCTGTGTTATGAAAACACACCAAGGTTAACCTAACCCTATGGTGATAGTTTCCGTGGCAGTGGGGAAAGAAAGGTCAAACATGAAGAACTCATCCCACCAGTCACGAAAAAAAGACTTTCTATTGTCCTCAAATACATTCACTCTACTTTCTGTTTTCCCATCAGGATCACTTCAGTTCTTCTCGTCAACAAAAACAAAGAACGCACGCACGCACACACACGCACACACGCACACACACACACACACACACACACACACACACACACACACACACACACACACACACACGATCGTGGCCTGAGGTTAGATTTGTTGGAAGAGGCTCAGTCCTGCAATAAGGATTCATAGCCGGGATTTGGATCTTACCCGGGATCTTTTTAGCCCAGCTGATCATGAGCACCAGTTCTTTGTCTGCCAGGTTGGTGAGGGACATCATCATGCTGGCCTGGGTGAGTATTGCCGCTGAAAATATTTTCAAAATATTTTTTCATCCCGTTTGTGGGAAACTACCAAACTGTCCAGCTGTTGTAGGACATAATAAAAAAGAAACACTATGTATATAAAGAGTCACATCTTCAGCAGGAACCAATGGGCTCGCAGCTGAGAGGAGGCAGCGACAGGAAGTCATCGAGTACTGAGACACGAGCCGACGCACCTTCAGTTCGGTTGCATTTGTTGACAATCGGTAAAACTGTAGAACAACAGCTGGCCCCAAAAGAATGACTTTAGAAATAAAAAGGTGTATTTATACATATAAAATGTGTCACCTTCATAGTGTTTGTGTAGGTTCGATATGGTCATGCACACTGCTGCACAATGAATCAACAACAGCTACAGCTGATAATCCGAGTCGTCACTCTGCTGCACTTTGAACACCAGAAAGAACACTTGGCTTTAATGTTGCAGTAACTGCTGCTCCTGCTGACACATTACAGGATTAAGTGCACGGGTTCATGAGCAAATCCAAACGGCTGGTAGCCTGCAGCAGCCTGATTACAGCACGTTTACCATGAATACAAAGGGTGAACCGGAGTGCCAGAAAGAGTCAATCGTTGTCTGGCTAGAGTTGAAGGCCATTGCGGAAGGGAACAGCGAGCGATAAAAGATTTTTGGCAAGAAAACGAGCCAACAGTCCAGAAGAATCGGAGATATATCTGCAGCAAGGGTTGCTGATATCTTTACCGTTTCAAGGTCTGAGTGAAGCTCGTCAACTCAGCGCAGTGTAACAATGCGGCTTTAAGATTACACTGTGACCACCAGCACTGTTATGGCAAACATGGCAGCCGCACACGAGACTCACATTTAGAAAAAGCAGTTCAAGTCCCATAAAATCTCACATAGAGGCGTCAGCCTTCAGTTCATCTCGAGGGACGAGAGAAACAGGCTTTTCTATGAGGCAGATGTTATTAGAGACAGATGTTTAGTTCTGATTCCCAACACAGTCATGTGTGAGAACATTGAGCTCCTTTAAATAAGAAAAAGTAGCAATTAAATAATGTTAAAATGTATGAAAAGTAAAGTGAAGCAGAGGGATTCTCAAAGTGTTGTCCTATACATTATTATCACAACTAAACATGTTGATGTTGTAGCTGGTCAAGTTGAAGCTGTTTTCATTTGTAACAATGCATTCAAATAATGTATCCGCCAAAACATTAGTAAGCTGTCAAAAAGTACTTTTAGTAGAATGAAAAGTCAAACAATTCCCTTTGAAACACAGAGAAGTAGAAGTATAAAATACTTAAGTACCTCAAAACTGTATTAAAGTACAACACTCACTATCCTACAAATGTACTTTGTCAAATGTATCAGCGGCGTACTTACTCTGCTGCTGTGACTTTCCTTCTTTCACATTAATTAGTGAGTGAGAGCAGCGTTTCTGTTAATTCATTCTACTTTAACTTGCTGCTGTTAATGAACTACTTCGCTTCTTGCTGATGTTTCACAACAAAAGCTTTCCTGGAAAGCAATGTGCTGAATTACTTCTGATATGGACCAGCACTGACCAGCGAATCATCACGACAACATAGGAGCAGATCAGAAAACATGGGGCGGTTCTGACTCAAATATGATCCAACATACTTAGAAGAATATATTATAAATCTCCGTTGAAGTAAATCAAGCGCCACTCATCTAGTGACATAACGAGAACCTACATTTAAGGGTTACTTACTGAACGGTTTAGATATAAAAGTAAACGTCCAGCAGAGGCCTGTTTTAGGTGATTCAGCTCCTTTCTCTAGTTTCACGCTCTCCGGTTGGACTGTATTGGTGTGACATGTTTGAATGGCTACCTTATGCTCTGGTAGGCAACAGGTAATGTTAGCTCACTGATCTAGCCGTCCCTTCACAGCAAGGCAGCTCACTGGAGAGAAGAATAACTGTATATGTTGTAATTCACTTGATAACATCTTAAATTGATTTGCATTAACAACACTATGACATTAAGCCAGAAATCAAGCAAAACAACATGCTTGTACTGCACATTCATTTGGAAAAGCACTCATTGAAACATACTACTGTAAGAGGCCTCTGCAAGCAAATCAACAGCAACTAAACAATTAAACCTGCAAGCTGGCCCATGAACAGCTTCATAAAGAGCTCTATAACGGATCAGCTACTTGTGCAGCAGACTGCTGGTGACGGAGGTAGAAATGTCACCGAGCCTGCTCACCTGTTGAGTTTGAAGTCCGGAGAGAAGATGAGTTTCCCGGGATGATCCACCGACCTCCAGATCAGGCCCAACATCAGGATCTCCAGCCAGCAGCACTTCAGCAGGTGGATCTGGTCAGCTAGACTCAGCTCTACAAAGCCTGAAGACAAACCACACACAAAAAAAAAGGGAATATGGTCTTTATTCCAAAAAAAATAAAAAACTGTTGAGTCTTTGTGATCCCTTCACATTAACACCTTTCCTGAACACTGGCTGAGAGGAAGAGAGGAACCAATAACAAGGACAGTGGAGAAAGAAAGAAATTCACTAGTTTTAGTATTCAGGTAAATGATGATTATATCCGTTTATCCACGAAGCCGTGATCCCATTTGTTTGTTTATTCAACCAGCACACACAACATTTGAAACACCAACATGAACGACGAGTCGAAGATGTGTTCACCGTCGCCTCGGCTTTGTTTTCACCTCCATAACATTGAGTCTAGTTTGCTGGATTTATCAGCGAGCCCGACTTCCACACGTCGCTGATGGTGACAAAGTGAAACTGCTTCCACTGACCGAGAATCATCGCCATCCAACTAAAGAACTGTAGTGTTGACCCTGACCTTTAACCTCGTCATGGCTCTTTTACTCAGCGAGGCCGCACAGGAAGCCTCCCGTCTCATCCGATTACATGGAAACATGAAGTAGAAACAATTAAAAAGCTAAAAAAAAAGCTGTTTTGATGCCGATAGATGTGATAGGAACGAAAGCTTGATATTAGCCGTAAAACTATATCATTTTTCCCCTCCTCCTCATTCAACAGCAAGAGCTAGACGTCTGCATTGAATCCATTTTTTCCCCGTCAATTACGCTTCATCGCCTGGTTGCACATCACACGCACGCACGCACGCACGCACGCGCGCACGCGCGCACGCGCACACACGCACACACGCACACACACACACACACACACACACACACACACACACACACACACAC
>NW_022280099.1:394228-419664 GCF_004355925.1 Anarrhichthys ocellatus | reverse complement strand
CACACACACACACACACACACACACACACACACACACACACACACACACGATCGTGGCCTGAGGTTAGATTTGTTGGAAGAGGCTCAGTCCTGCAATAAGGATTCATATCAAGCCGGGATTTGGATCTTACCCGGGATCTTTTTAGCCCAGCTGATCATGAGCACCAGTTCTTTGTCTGCCAGGTTGGTGAGGGACATCATCATGCTGGCCTGGGTGAAGGGCTTCTTCAGGTCCTCCATGAGGTAGATCTCCGGAGGCTCCGCCTCCATGATGCGGGAGATGAACTCCTCTGGGCTCATGGCCGAGTGGTGCGCATGGTTCGCCTGAGGGAGCGGGGCGAGCGGGGCGAGAGGTGCCTCTAGGTGGAGGTGCCGCTGGGCCCGAGAACCCAGCCCCACCCGGACCAAACCCCTGCCTGAGTGATCCCGAGGCTGGAGTCCACCGCGGCGGTGTCGGGCTCCTCGATAGCTGCAGCGTTCACGCCTTACACCTGGTGCATGAAGACAGCAAGAGAAATAGACATGCGATGTATGTAAGATGACAGTTTCATGTCCAGCAGCTCATATCAGTGGCTACTAACAGCTTCAAAACCTAAATCCACTATGATTCTTAAAAACGTAGATGCATTGGATACTGGACCATTGAGTCCACTGGTAGCTGGTTTCGGTGCCTTCAGTCGAGCAAAGGCATCCACAAACACAATCCAACACTCTTTTCTCACTTTAGACATGTGCGGACAGGCCTGGTTCCCAGCACCGCTGCAGCGTTACAACCAAGGTCAGACCAGATTCACAGAGTAATCAACACAACTCAATGTGTCATGACGTAAAATATGACACACTTAAAAGAAATCTCAAGGTCAGAGACTACTTCTCACAAATAGCGATAGCCAAAATTTCCTGGAAATCTGTGGAGCCAAAGTTGCTGCATTCAAGGGCAGAGGGCCACCGTCTGGAATCAGCTAGACAAATCTACGCGAAGCAAGACGTCAGCACTCTTGACTAGGAATTAATTGCAGACATAAAATGTTTTGTTTTATCGTTTCTGTTGCGAGGCGTTTATAAAGTGTCAATAGAGCATCTTTTTGTTTTAACTTTGCACGATTTAATAGCGATAGAACAATGACGCCATCAGTGTTTAAATCTGTTCCATATAAGCCTCGCTTTCACCATGTAGTCCGTCTGCCACCGGGTACGATCTCCTGGAAACTGAAAGCTTTATTTACGGCTAATTTGTCTGTTTCCACTTTAAGATAGAGTATAAACCCATGACCCTCAAGGAGCAGAGAGCCAAGTGAAGACGTTTTCCTCCTGTGGTGGAAATCTGTGAAACTGGTCGACTGCGAGAGGATTTTCACGTTGTTGTTATTTTTGATTAAACAAACAAGATATAACATGTTAACTAGTGAGCTTTACAGTAGGTGGATTTCGTGACATCTGAACAGAGGCTGAGAAGCAGCTTTCCCCTGCTTTCAGTCTTCATGCTAAGCTACGCTAATCTGTGGCTGGCTGTAGCCCGATACTTAATTTACAGACATGAGAGTGGTATTCATCTTCTCATCGCAACTTTTCCTTTACGACTAATGGAAAAAGAGCCTGACTTTCAGCTGGCTTTCCATGTAGAAATAATTTCTAAAATGTTTACTATTCAAGCTTAGAAGTAGACAATATGCTGGATCTCTACATCCATCCTGGGAAATGATCAGACATCGGTATTTAAGTGGTTCCCATCCTGTGAGTTTACAGAAGTTCATAATGCCATAATGAGCACACGGGTAACACTCTCCACCTTTTCACTTTCAGTGCTTGAAGTCGTTTCACAGCTGCAAGACGACAAAACATCAAGGACCCCAATTAAACAGGGGAGCACCTACCGCACTTCATCATGCCCACTTCGTAGCATTTACGGAGGCGGCAGGCCTGGCAGCTTTTACGTCGGTTCTTGTCGATAGTGCATTGATTTGTGGCGGGGCAGATGTAGTCATTGTGTCCTGAGAGGGGAAAGAAAAGACGTACTGCAGAATTACTTGAGGAGCAGAGCGAGAATAGACGGGGAATAATCACGGACAGAAAGACTCGATACCTTGGATGCTCCTCTTGAAAAAAGCCTTGCAGCCCTCACAGGACCACACTCCGTAGTGGTACCCCGAGGCGTAGTCGTGGCACACGGCGCAGAAGTGCATGTCGGCTTTCCCCGCTGCAGATGAACACAAGGAGGAGTTCACGCCTTCCAACCCTTCTCCGGATCTCTTCCCCAGCGGCTTGTTACAGCTGATGATGGAGCTGCAGGAAGAAACACAGACTATGTGGAAAAGAGGACAACTTGACATTTTGGAATTTTAGCCTGTCATCCACCCGTCATTAGTCTTCCAACAGGTTTACTCTCTTCTGAAAACGTCTTCACAACCGCATAGCACGTCAACTGCACAGCTCCCATCACTGAAAGATAATGGCTGTTTAAATACCCATCATCCATGGCCAGTGGCATTATGATTACCAACTGGTACAGTAGCACAGATCACGACTAAATATAAAGTACAACTACGGAGCAAGAGATAAATCCCTAATCAACTGTTACTGCTACAAATATGGTAATTTCCATTCATCGGTTGCAAACAAGCAAAGATGGGAGACGGCCGCATTCCAAGATGATGACAGCAAAATGGCCGAACTCCAGGTTTCACAGCGGCAGTCCACAAACCAACGAGTGACTCCCAATGACTACATCCACTTAATATACAGCCTCTGGTTTCAACTCCAACAATTTCACTAGTCTGTGTGGCTTTCCTATCATCCAATGGACATCTTAGCTGAAGAATACTTAAACCACCTTAGCATTTCATCTCTCTCTGGTGTCATTACAGCCTTTGTCCCTCCACCACAGTCTCCCATTGTTTTTAAAGCATGTGCACGACACTCCCCCACTCTTATTTTGCATTACAATGTGGTACAATAGTGTCCAAGAATACTGGCAAATCCAACGATTTTATTCTGCATGCTACCATTTGTCATGAGCCCGTTAGCACAAGCTGGAAATCAGGTTTTATCTGATCTTTAGTGGTTGAAGTTCACTTTGTGTTTGATGTTCATTAATCCTGATTTATTTATCTAGGTATTATTATAACTTTGACTTGTGATGAGATGCAACATTGGAAGCATTTCGATTGCCTCTCAACAGGCCTACAGCGACACGGCAGCTCATAGCTAACATCGCTAACAGCGCTAACTGCATCTAAAGTGCTGACAGAGCGGACCGTTTTTAACCTGAGGGAGAACCGGAGAGTGGGCGCTACGCTTCCACAACGCCGCTGTCGGTCACGACGGCGTTATCAGCTGTAACTGCCGTATGAGAACAGCGCAGAGCGGCGGCCGTGAGCTAACCGGTGGGACATGCTCGCGTGCACTTACATGCACTAAAAGCATGCTCTGCCGGCCCGGCTATGTCAAAAAAAGCAAGGAGAAGCTTTGATAACAACACACACAGAGGAATAGAGACTTCATTCTCTGCTCATGTAGACACTACCCCACTATATCTGTAGACAGCAAATAGTTGTTTGATGCTATATTGATGCTCAGAGGGTCAAATACAGCTCCTTTAAAGATACTATGGAAGTCTTGCAACGAACTAGTCGCACATGAAAAGCACACACCAGCAGAATTCAGTGAAGATTGCAGCCAAACCAGGACACATACTTAGATTGGACTGCACAGTTCTAAGTAGGCTACTCCAATCCAAACACAAAGCCACATTTTGTTTTTTGCCTCAAAACGCGTTTTATGACAGCCGGGGTACAAAGCTTCTTGGCTTCTAGAGGTCCATTTAGAGAACAGTAATGGCAGAAGGTTTTCAATTTCTGACCATTTACCCCTCACACTCACCAACTGGCACTCACCAAACAATTTATTATCATTTATAGTTATTGCTATACTTTATCCATCCATGGATCAGTGACAGTAAACCTACCTGCTGGCCAGGCTGTGGGTTTTGGCTTCCAGCCAGGGTGCATGTGGGCTGGGTTCATTGTAGACGAGAGGCTGAGGGCAGCGCAGAGTCATAGAGGGCATGTTGGGGTTGCTATTGGAGGGCCAGAAGGCTGATGGGCTAAGAGGGGAGCACAGAGATGACGGGCTGTCAGTGATGGCCGGCCTGGCATAGCTCAGCACAGACGGGCTGTAGAAGGTTAGAGGTCCGTGGCCGTGGTTGTACTCGTGGCTATTGTCCGTGTACGGGGAGGGGATGCAGACCGTTTGGCTGTCCATGCCCAGAGAAGGGCTGTACACGGCGGGCAGGAGTACGCGGGAGCTCGGCCTCTCCGAGGATTTGCTGGAGTCCACCTCCTGTAGCTGAAGCAGCGGTAACGGGTCAGCATCCAGTCTGGGGGAGGAGGCCATGTCAGAGGGAATCTACCCTTCACAGTGATGATGAATATGATGGGGCAGCTGGTTCCTCTATTGCATGTTCTAGTGAAGACGAGTCCTGTGGTAGAGGGGGAGAAATACTGTGGTTAAAATATGAAATCCAGATTTAAATAACAACAACAACAACAACAACAACAACAACAACAACAAAGGCTACATGACAAACACACAGACAGTCAATTTACCAGATCCCACTAAGCACTGATCAGGGGATTTTGAGGTAAAAAAACAAACATACAAATTAAAACTGGGTTAAAAAGTCAGATTTTTAGAAGTCTGCTGCGACTCAGTTGTGAGCTCAGTTCATTGGGAGTTAACAGGCTGCGTTGCTATTGTGCGAGGACCCTTGAGCGTCCACATGAAAACACAAGATAATGGGATGTTGTCTTTGCTGAGTGCATCACAGTCAGAGGGTCAAATGAGATCCTGCTGAAGCACGTGTGGACAAGATCTGATAAAAACGAGCTTTAACAAGACACATTTATTGCCCAGTGTCCACAAAAGGAACTATTCCAGGAACCCTTCTGGGAACTCAAGGACATCTCCTGCATTTAAACCGAAAGAACCAGGGGCCAAATTTAAATTTAATTACAGGTTTGTAGCTTCGGCCCCACAAAAAGCTGGAGATGGTACTTTGGGTGCCATGAGTCTAACTATCTACAAGTCATGCACAACGTTCATTCACACTGTCAGCGAGCACTGATTGTTGTCGTTTGTGAAAAAGTCAAACTAAACCTAACTTCGTTTGATGATTGTTTCAATGCAGTTACATACTAAAGCACAAAAGTAACCAGGACCATTTCTCCTTGACCACCTCCCGATATATCATGAACATGCACTTCTTCATAAAGCTCAAATGAGAAATTTATTACAGGTTTGTGCATTTACAAAGGTATAATAAAACCAAGTTAGACCTCTCTACAAAAAAGCCTCACAGGAAAAATTTAAGGGAGAGATTCAGGAGAAAAATACAAAAGGTGTCCTCGCACAAGTACCATCGACTTTGTGCCGTCTATGAAAGAAATCTTGTTTTTTGTAAAAATCCTGGGGCTCCTTAGTAATTGAAATCATTAATCTGAGATTTGTGCACAGGTGAAGTCCAGAAAGGGTCAGATGTTTCCACAGCCCTTTGTGAGGACCAGTTATTGTATTAAGCTGGTGCACTCTTTGATGAGCCAGGTTCAATGAAGCAACAGTTTACTTACCGTGTCAAAGGTGACGAGAACAGCTCTGTATTCATTAACCGTGTATTCAAACTATGAACATTTGTTCCAGACACAGAATATAAATACCTGTGTGACCTCACGCAGCTTATACGGTAACCAAACTCTGCCAGAGAAGCCATCAGCTGTTTAATCAGTGTAAGAAGCCGGCAGCTCTGCACAGTAAACCTCTTGACACCAAGAATCACTAGCAGGAACATACAGCTGAGATGTCTGGGAAGTTTGCAGGTTTAGGGTATTTTTTATCTCCATTTATTATAGGATTATAGGATGATTAATGAAAAAATTGACTTCGTAATGCCACTTACACAGCATATTTAAAGCTTAGTGACGATAGCCACCAAAAGCTAATAACACCTGTGTACTGCATTGAGCAAAAGGTACATTTTGTTGCTTATGAATTCAACTTTTTTTGTAAGAGATAAAAAGTAACAGTTTCACCTTAAGGAGTTACTTTTACACAGAGACTGTACATAAGAAGTGGATTTAGTCGTTGTGACGTCACCCATTGGTTTGTGGGCAGCGACTTTGAAGCCTTGATTTCGGTGTTTTGGCCGTCGCCATCTTGGATTACGGCCGTCGCCATCTTCTTTTTTTGCAACCAGTGAACAGGAAGTGACCATATTTGGACTGAGGAGGAGTGACGTAGAGACACTGTATACGTCTCTGGTAGAGACCTGTCAATCACTGTGTAGCCCTGCCCTAAAGCATCCCCTGCTTTATGGTCTGTTTGACTCTAAATGGACCATAATGTACTAAATGAACATCATGCTGTAGTGAAGAAGACTTGAAACTAGAGATTGAGACCATAAACTCATGTTTACAATGTTTACTGAGGTAATAAATCAAGAGAGAAGTAGAGTCATTTTCTCATAGACTTCTATACAACCAGAGGAGTCGCCCCCTGGTGGACACTAGAGACAATGCAGGTTTTGGCTTCGCTCTTCAGAACCGGAGGTTGCCGTCTGCTTTAATCATAAGGCAGAAAAAGAAGCATTGAAGTTTGTGAAGTGACTGCAGAGTGGACAGGAGACACCATGCCAAACAGTCGCAAGGTCAATCACATCAATAGTCAACATGTGCATCACACATGTCATGTCAAAGTGGCCTTAAACAAAACAATGCACTGATTTACCTGTTCACTCTGAATACATGCCACGAATTTGACTAATTTAGGGGCTGGATCTCAGGTCTTTTCTAGACTGAAAATGTCAAAACAGGCCAACGTGTTAGTCCCATTTAAAAAAACGCACCCCCCCTGAATCCATCGGACAACTGCAGCCTTGTTTAACCTCATTTTGGAGGACACAAGCCACGTGTCCTCTGCAGTGTCCCACAAGCAATTGTGTGCTGATCACATGGCCAGTCCAAACATGTCATTAATCACAGGGATAACAGATTCATTTACATATAGCATATATTTGCTATTGACTTAAAACAGTTTTGTCAGTTGTCCATCATGTGTTGATATTAAACATCACAGCTTGTACTGTAAACTCTGGTATCATGGAACATTTCAAGTGACTCGCACCATTAGTTTGGTTTTCTTTGAGGCTCTATGGTTGAAGTCTTCCCCTGAATTGAAATGCTGCTAACATCAGATAAGATCAACTGTTTTCACTGTCGGATAAGTCTGGAAGACACTGAGAATCGACTGAGACTGACCACCAGTGTTGCCCGTTAATTACATAGACTGTGGCAGGAAAATGTTATTGTGACCAAGAAAATTGAACTTTAAGAGCTGAACTAACATCATCAAGGTTTATAAAACAGGCAACTAAACAGGGGGTGGATTCTACAGACTGGCTTTATGTCTATAATAAACTGTTTGAGAATAACAAAATGCACAATAATAGAAATAATTATAGTAAAACTAACTACCTTAATACCTTCTCAGATGTAAACACTCAGTGTAGATTTATATAATTACATTTACAGTTTGTGAGTAACAGGTTGCTTAAAGAGCCTGAAACATAAACATTTCACCAACCAAAGCTTAAAGAAAACCTGCACAATGAGTCAAAAGACATCGAAAAGATTTAACGCCTCACTTACTTCTGCGGGCAGCGTTGGGCTTTTACCAATCGACTGTGTTAAAAAAGTGTTTTGTCAGAACGTTTAACCTAAGTTTGAGACTTTGGACAGACTGGTGTTCATGGCAGCCTTCCATGACAAACCAGCAGGCAGGCAAGGGTCAAAGGACGCTGTCTTAATGCAACCCTCTCTTTTATTCCACCAAAAATTTGCATATTATCACCAATCTTTAAACGAACAGGCCTACAGAGCTGATGCTTCGTCTCCACAAGAGATATTTAAATGTATCTACAAAAACATCTATGTATACTGTACCAATATACAATGTACTGTTGGTATGCTTATTGATAGACCTGAGGACTATCATGTAAATACCAGCAGTAAACAACACAGTGTGTGGGCTTTTTCCTTCATATTTAAATCCTCTGAAACACAGCAATGTTTTTCACACAAATCCAAATCGGGAAATGGCAATATTGAAAGTTGACTTGTTATCTCGTCGTGTAACCCTTCGGAGAGGCTTTTTCGCTGAATTGGGTCAACTTGACTCATTATTTAAGCTTTCCCTTTACAAGCACAAATGTCAACCGTTCTCTGGTTCCAGCTTCTCCAAAGGGAAGATACTAATACTGACCTTCCTGGTTGATGGTTGCTTACAAACTTGGTAATATTTTAAATTGAACTTTTTCTACTCTGGCAAATTTAAAAATTGTCTGTGCAATAACTATACATGCTGGATGTGTTATTTGTACATTTTATTACATGTATTTCTAAGTGTAGTCCAAAGATGTTGTAACAAACTGGCACTCCATTGTGATTCATGAATGAACAATGAAACACCTGTTACACCCTGCAGAGAGAGCCCATCAAATACTCTCTTAACACTGCAACAATATGTTTGAAGATAGAAGATAAGGTCAAAGTCTGTCTGTCTTCACCAATACAAATCTCTTCTTCTGGAGCTGCACTTTAAAAACATCAGTTTTAACACGGCCACATGAAAAGTTCCAGAGGGCGCACGTTGCCTTCGGGCTTTAACAAAGCGGGATTCAGCAACAATGAAATATCACGAGTGAGTTGCATGAAACATGACAGGAACATGAATGAAAATACAATACGTTCCACCGGAGAGAGCATGGTTTGCAGGCCGGTATATTAAAAAACCTGTTTATTTCTTGCGTACAAAAGGAGAATGGAGCCCTCCTCTCCTAACGGGGCTTCGAGCCAGCAGCACATACCGAAACACAAAGACCCCCCACAGAAAAAACCATTAGCCAGCCCCAACTCCTCCAGTCGCTCAGCCTCACAAAGCCAACAAGGAGCTGCTGCTGGAGGAGCAGAGCTGTGTGGAATTGAAGAGGTGGACAGATTACAAGGGAGCGGGAAGAGCCCAGCGGTGAGAGGCTTCAGCAGCATCGACAGGCTGATTACGGCGTCTCCATTTGGAGTAATTGTACCCGTCACTGCCGCTGCACCGTCTACCTGCAGACAGGTATGTCTCGTCTACATGCAAACAACAATACTGTGGAATAACAGAATCCAACATGAAAGTCTTTGATTAAACCAAAGGACATTTTAAAACAGTTTTGGCATCAGAGAGCATCCGTATTACAAACGTATTTTATCCATTTAAATTCAAATGTCTTTATTGGCGATAGATCATTGACACCTGAAACTCCAGCATTGGGCTGTGAACATCTGGTTTTCCCTGCACACATTGGGGGTTTAACGATCCGTCAATCTGGCTCAACGTATCAATTCAATGATCACCAATCCAATATCAACAACGCAAAGATAGTAACACCAACACATATCATCTTTCAGTCAAGACTTTATTTTGAAATTTCCATGGCATTCACCATTTCTCTCCAAGTGCACCTCCTTCCTAAACGTCTTGCTCGTCACTCGCCTGCTCATCAAAGTGATGCTGGAAACAACTTCAGCTCAGGCTCACTTAAGGTGGACTGACGTTTAAGGTGGACAAGCTCATCAGCATTGACCAGCAACCAGACTTTCAACAACAATAGGGCTATTTTTCATTAAAAAGAATACATTAAATGTCTGGAAGAGCCCAGTAATACAATTGTAAAATCATATTATTGTAGTTTTTAGTGAGTCGAACGTAACAGATTGTGTTAAATGGGCAAAAAGATGGTCTCTTATCGATCACGTGCCAATGAATTATATCAGCAGACTGTGACATCATCCAATAACCTATCATTGTCCAAAGAACCAATATACCATCGTAAACCAACACCAGCTGCAGTAGCACAGCTCAGAAGTGTGTTTTTGGGAAGTATTTTGCAGCAACATGACCAGAATTATCTGCAGCAGCTGAACGATTAAAGTAACGTAGGCATTACATTTGTTTACGTCAGCGATCTGCATCGCCCATCCGTAAGGTGTAAGTGTCGCAATGTTTCTTATATCGTGAAGAAAAGGATTCGTTGATGTAGAACCATGTCTGACCTCCATGCGCCGCCAGCTGTTAAAAGTTCTTTGGGTCACAACAGTTGAAATGTAAAACAAGCTCTCAAACAACAAATACATCCACTGACAGTGTCACTACGCCTCCAACACTTAGGCAGCTATAATGGAGCTAAGAAACAATGAAGAACAAACCCCCTCAACATCAACCCAAGTCCTCAAATCACCAAAAAAACAATATAACATCCCCCCTCCCCTGCAGTCTGCAGAAAAGTGTATCATGTCATGGAACAGTGATAGTTTTATCCGATGCAGACTACATTTTTTGTCTTACAGTTTACTTTTTCCCAACTTAAGATACAAACACGTTGACTAAACTTACAGATAAACGGCTGAGAAAATGTCTCTTCGATTCCTTTGCGTTGGATCTGAGATTGTACAGTGAAGCAGGAATTAGAGAAGGGTTCCTCTGCTTGAAGTAGTTGCCGGTTAGTGTTTCTGGCATTGTTTCAGCTCTGTACTGGAGTGTGTTAAACATCAAGAAGTCAAGGTTCCACATGCAGAACTAGTGGAACAGTACTTTAGGATCACAGCAGGAAGCAGCTGTGAGCATCAGTGACCATCCCACGGTTTTCATCAAGTTCACGTTGACCAACAGAGCTTTATGTGCAACGTTTCTGAAATCTACTGCAGAAGCAAAAGTGGCTCAAATGACATCCGTTTTCAGCAGAGGTCTGGCACCTTTTCAGGTGCACGGTTAACTGCTGCAACACAACCTGAATGATACAGAGAGCGCTCCAGAGATCAAAGGAGCAGCGCTCGACGTGTTTAGTGCGATTACACCCCGATGCTGCTCACAGTGACTGCACCACCACTGAGGCACGACACCCTCCTCTCCCTCTGCTGGCTAACCTGCCTGGAAACACCAAATGAGGGTGACCGCGGTGAGGAAACAAACGTGTTTGAGTTACACTCTGTACTCGGGTATCTTTGGGTGATGGACGACCTGTGGATGGAGCGGAGGAGGTATCTGGAATTGTCGAGCAGCGTGACCTTGACAACTTTTTTCCGGCGCCGGCCGGTTGGAATGCTTTTCAACGTGGGTGAAACCCGGAGAACGGAAGGGGATGTGCTTAAGACTCCAACTTTGTATTTCTGGTAACGGCAGGACTTCCCTCCATCCTCCCCTCCACGCACACACACATATACTTTTGACTCCCCCTCAGCTCAGTTATTCGCAAGTGGAAAAAAAAAAAGGGAATCTGGTATTTACAGCAACAGCCAGATTGTGATTACACCGTAAGCAGTGTCAAGGCTGTGGAGAGGAGGGCGACAGGCTCACATCCTCACTGGCATGCAGAGCACGGGGAGCAGAAGCAGATAGGGTCCCTTTTGTTGTCGAGATAAAATAATCACCAGCGGAGTCAAAAGATTAGAGTGCAAACCAAATATCCCCGTAAAAAAACAAAAAGACAGCAATGTTGTAAATAACTGTGAAGGAACTTCATGTGAATGCCTGCAGGGAGGTTTTCATAAAAATCTCAAATTAAAAAAAACACATGAAAAGTCTCTTTTTGAAGTTCATGGAAGGAATCGAATGAATATGAACTTCTTTTGTGAGGAAAACTGACCGATCGGATTGGATGTTTTAAATCCTGCTGTCTTGTGGTTTGCTAACTTTTTCATACCTTGGATGCACATCAGCTGCAGAGGAAGATTTGAAGCAGAGCACAAAGTGTGCAGAGGCAGAGAGATCCTGGATGGAACTGTCGTCCTTATTTGGCTGCACTGGGATATTAGATGCAATGGAAATGGGATATATATATATATATATATATATATATATATATATATATATATATATATATATATATATATATATTTTACAACTAGTTCTTTGCAGGACGCTCCTTACATAAAACGATCCTCATTAAAAACGGTTCTAGCTGTCACACACTCTTTTCAATCCTTTACAAGTAAGATTCTGTCAGAAAACACTCAACGTCTTGTGGATTTAAGATTCTGAAATTGGAAATAAAACATCGGCATCAGCATTTACAGCCCTGCAATTGTCCCGAATCTTTCATAAATGCATGTTGTCACTGGGCTAAGGTCTCTAAAGTGAAACAAAAAATTGTAATAAAAAAGTATTTTTCCATTTTGCTGGTGGTGCCCGACTCTGAGACACTGAAGAAGATGCAGCCATATAAAACGGTACTCACTGTAATATGTAGAAATATTACTCTGTGTTTTAAGGTAACATGGAAGAAAAGTGTTGATAAATATGGACAATTTAACCTCATCTGCTGAGGATGATTGTGTGGCACCATTAAAGGATCCAGAACCCCCAAATGGATTTGTTTTTGGTGAGACTGTTCCGTCAACATCTCTGGTCTCTGTGGAGCTTTATGGCGTCTTTTATCACACAAAACATTATCATATCAATATGCATTTCCCTATTGGTGCTGGAATAAACTATATAAATCATACAAGTGTGTTGGTTATGGATTGATTTTATGAACCTGTATTCCTGGGTGGGTTCGGGTTAATATTTACACACCTGCAGTTATATGAAAAATCAGTTTCTACACAAATGTACCTTTTGCACGTTCTACAGTAAGTTCACCAAAATCACTCCCCAGATGAATACTGTAAAAGCTGCAGAGCACCGCGTTGGGTTGTACAGCTGAACCAGACCTCATGCCTTCAGGAACCGAGCACCTGTCGGAGTGGAAGCCACTGTTCACGTCAACTCTACAACGCATCGCAGTCAAACTCTCCGCTTCTCTAAATGGAAAAGTTATAAATGAAAAACACAGTCTTTGGTGTCACAAACCTGAGTCTCTGTTGCAGGCGGGGATGAAGAGATCAGCTGTTAGTTTTTGGACTTTTGTCGGTTTTCAGCGCCTTCGCTGCTGCAGGAAAAGCAAGACCCGTGACGCGTGAAAGTGAAACTACAAACGGACATCGCGATTATTCCTCCGCGTTATTCCTCACAAGAGCGTCTCCATTCCCGGCGGCGTGTCATTAATATCTTCCCTCGCGCCCTCCCCGGTTCTCCAAGTGCCAGGTTTAAGGTTTGGTCGATTTTGGAGACGTCACTGGCCACGCCTTTTTTGGAGAGGTGCCCAGCAGCGCTGCGCACGGGAGGAGGGTCAGAAACTTTCACTAAAATATGATGTGAACACCCCGAGAGTAAACATGCATGTAAACATGTTCATTCTCCCTCATTATACGTTTGACATACATAACAATATATAATAGTTGAATAATAATTTATAGATCAGAACTTGTTCCCGCTGTGACTCCCCTGCGTCCTTCATCCGCTTGGAGTTAATGATTAAAAGCGATGGAACACGATCAAAACAACTTGGGGCCAAAGGGCCTGAAAGCACGATATGTATCCACCGAGGACATTTATGTTCTTATAAAACTGGAGTCAATTTAAAACAAAGAGAAAAGAGCCAAACGGACGCGTGACAGCTGAGATAAAACATCGCAACGTGTTCCATGCTGCTGATCTTTGGTTTGGACAAGACTCATCTTTTCTTGTGTTACAGTTTATAGCATCTGAGTCACTGTAAGCAGCACTGATCTCACGATAAGAAGAATAAGATATATACACTGTAGGTCTTTATGTGGATCCACAGCTGTTTTCTGTTTATTGTTGTTCCGTTTATAGTCAGCGTCATATTATACGAGTCAGGGCAGCTGTTTCTCTCACTCTTTGTTATTGTGTAGACCGTGCAAAAATTGTATTTGAAATCCACCATGTATGAAATATAATAACATTGATTTTTAACTTGGGGCCCTTCTACAAGGCTGTAGGGCCCCTACCGTCTGATCTGATGGTGCATACACACACTACCAACTCACTAATGAGCAGTTCATTCAATCAAAACAAACTACAGCAATAGTGAGCCTGGAGTCTGCAGTCGGTCCTCTGGTAGTCTTTTATTAATGGTCATTTCATAATATTATATTCTTGTTTTCACCATACACAAAGTTTCTGTTATTTTGTCCACCAATGTCATAGAACATGTGGGCCGGCCTGTGAACACAATCTATCCAAAATCAACTAAGGTGATACCAAAAATAAACAACATATATTTCAATGGATCAATAACACTGCAGACCAGGAGCTCAGGTTTAACGTAATAACACAGTGATGACCTCTCTAAACAAACACAAACCAACACATCAAAACCTCGAATGAGAAGCAAACACTCAGTCACCGCATTCTATTTATCCGAATTTAATTTAGCGGCCACAGTCGGCATAAAGACGGTAGCTTCTTGTGGGGGAGTTAGTTAAAAAATACAAAATAACAAATCGGTGCAATTGAATGCAGTCTAATATAACAGCCATGCAACATATTTCTTTACATTGTTGGTGTTGATCCAACTCTGGTAATAGTTGTGCTGCATTGCAAGTGTTCATATTCATGTGTACTGGTACACACACACACACACACGGAGATGTTGATAACAGAGGACGCTGTTCGTTACGGTGACAGATTGGAAATCTTAGCATTTCTTCAAACAATTTAATTTCATTTAAAATGTTATTGTCAGAGAGCCTCCGGGTCCAAAAATGATATGCGACAGACAAAAGCTCAAACTTCAGCATAGAGGACCAAACAGGCACTTAGATAATGATACATATATTTGTTTTTTAAATGAGTGAGTCAGCAGTTTACATCACTGCATGTACATGTGACTCCTGTTGTTGTCAGGTAATGAGTCTTTTCAGAAGTTCGCTGCTCCGTCTGTCTACTCTTCTACTGTCTCGCGTGGTCTCAGAGGAAACATCTCAGACTGGTCGAGTTAGTGAACATGAACACACTGACTGGAGTTCATCTTCTGATGATTCAGTGTGTTAACAGAGGTTAACAGTTACCACTTGCTACCACTTGGAGTAGCCAATGTACAGCAGTGCCTGTAAAGCCTCAAACATCAAAATCATTGTTCTGGGGTTTTATACCACAACTCCCCTCTCTAGTTTATCTGACCTGTGCTTAGTTTACCAACAAACCAGTGAAAAGTAGCATCATCATTTTCATCTTCTGCTGAGTCTTTCTGTTTGTGGGTGTGATGTTTGTGATGTTTATTTAAACGGAGGAGATATGATCAGAATAAAGCTTCTCAGTGAGAGATTGAAGTCTGTGTGGTGAGATGTTACTGTGATGTGGCTCTAACTGCCGTGTCTGGGAGGATTTACAGGCCTAGATGGCCCTTTTGATTCGATTTCCACCATTGATTTATATTTTCTAAACTCCTCTCGCCGCTATAAGGTCACCCTGTTTTATTTCATAATCTGCATGCAGCCAGGGTGGTCAGGAGGTTCAGGGTTTCACCGCTGAAATGTGATCATTTAACTCAGCTGAATTGCAAAGCTTGTTTGACATTTTCAAAATAGTTTCTAAGGCCACGATAAAGTGACAAAAGGGTAAGTCAGACTGATTTTTGCACTTTTGCTGAAAGTCTACCGTCAATGCTGGCCTGTAAGAATATAACGGAGGTGCAGAATATTTGTAATACTAACAGTGACTCCTCTCCTAACCTGCTTTTCTGCCCTTCTAGCCCAGAAGATGGAACAGAGAAAAGTATTTGCTTCAAAACCAGGTGGAGCTGGAAGCTGCAACTGTGCCCTCCATCACTACACACATGAACGATGTTGTGTGTATCTGAAAACCATCTTTCATCGAGTCGTTTCAATGCGATGACCTCAAGGAATCACATCCATAGAATATCAGTGTTTAGTGCCGAGATAGGAAGTAGTGTCTGACTTTCACACAGGAGCCCAGTGTTCCTGTCCTGTCACAGACCAGAAATTAATATTCACCTTTTTATCAGCTGTCATAACAATTTTTCCATGACCTTCAAGGTCTTATATTCCAAATTCAGAAGATGAATATAGCATCAAACAGCTGTTTGCTGTGTGAAGATTTAGTGGAGTAATGTTGAACAGAGGATGAACTCAGTCTACCTCTGTGTGTGCTTTGTTTACGTAGCCTCTCTGGCCACACGTGCATGTGAGTTTCTGGATGGATCACTGAACAGGTCTACCGGCACCTACCCAGGGGCCCAAAGTGTCAGGGGCCCCTCTGGCCTTCACCTGCAAAAAGTTATTCAAAGAGACCAGGAAGAGATTCAGGAATTCAGAATTCAAAATGACCTCAAACAGTCACAAAACAACTGCAACTACAGGCTACAC
This sequence comes from Anarrhichthys ocellatus, assembly GCF_004355925.1. Lineage (NCBI taxonomy): Eukaryota > Metazoa > Chordata > Actinopteri > Perciformes > Anarhichadidae > Anarrhichthys > Anarrhichthys ocellatus. Next base: position 403,345 of record NW_022280099.1, on the reverse strand, counting down.
AACTATAAAGTGTGTGTGTCTTGTTCCTAGGCAGGAGGGGTGATTGGGGCTTCTGCATGTCTGTCCCCATGGGGGCCGATTGTCTCATGATCCGCCCATGCTGTTGTGTCCCACAAGCCAATCGCCGCCGCCCTGCACTGCTCTCATACGGCGGCTTACGGCTGATGATGCCGTCCCAGCCCACGGTGTCTTCTACCTTTACTGCTCTAACCTGCTTCATGCGATGCAAAACCAGCAATTAAAACTTAGAGGAGCCACATCAGACCTCAGGGGAGGTTTAAGTCTCCCGATGTCTACATCAAGATTACATTTTGGACTTGTCTTTGACATCTTGCTTGTAGGATCTTATACATTAAAATCAATAGCAAGTGTTGATCTAAACTAAGTTCATGTTCATAATAATGTTCATTGTTTTAGGATAAAGTGCAAATAATTAGCTGTTAACATAAAATAATGAGTTCTTTCAATTAGAATTAGTTTTCTCCCCAAAGTCAAATTGGACTGAGTTGCAGAAAAAAAATAGATCTAAGTTAAATAAACACAAACTCTTGCAGCAGCTGCAAGTTTGTTTTGAGGAATGTTTGAATACTTTACACGTGACGTATTGAGCATAACCCTCGGCAGGAACATAAAGCAGAGAACAGGCTGGAGGAGAACGCAGCAAAACGGGAACAAATGGAGTTCTGATAGAATCTATCTTTGTTTTCTGCCCTCTGTATGTTTACCTCAGATGATGCATTCATTCGGTCCTCAGGACAGAATACATGTCCTGATTCATGGACTCTTTCTCTGCCCCACTTCAATTACCTTCTGATAATTCTATTCACCGTACTATAGCTGTGGACACACACTGCAGCATGATGTTGGATAATGCGAGGAAGCACCAGCGGACCGTTTCCTTTCTAACAAGAAGTCCTGAGAGAAGGGAGGAACTGTGCGTTCCCTCTTGTGCCCTCTCCTCTCCTTTAGCCTTTGATCCAGTAGCACAGAGACCAGAGAGAGAGAGAGAGAGAGAGAGAGAGAGAGAGAGATGAGCCCTCCTCCTCAGACTGGGAAATGTGTGTGTGTCACGTGTTCGGACTATGTAGTGGGTATCTGCGCCGATGTGGAGTCCAAATTCTTAGTAAATGCGAGTTGATTCATCCTTTGCCCACATTTCTTTTTTCCCTTAATCATATCTGAATTAGCTTCATCGGCCCTCTGTGCTTTGGCTGCTCCGGCTGTAATGACGGATGGGGGGAGAACGGGCCGGACTCCCAGCGCTTTCAGTAATAGACCGAATATTTCTGCTGCATGCACTCCGAGGTGAATCACAGGTTAAGTCGGGAGGGGACCGGTGGATTATTAGCATCGATAAAGAGCTATATATCTCCAGAGAGAGAGAGGAGCTGAGCAGAGCGCATCGAGCAAAACCAAACGCATCATCTCATCGGGCGGAGGAGGAAACTCACGAGCTCCAAGTCAGACCTGAATTGTAAATCTCTTCTGGTTCCTAATTAAATTCTGTGTTCTAGATTTATTTCGAAAAAAAAAGCAGAAATAATTTGGATTAAAGTAAATCAAAGCAGTGTTTCATTTAATTGGAATTCATTAGTTTCATTAAAGTGGAGATTATGGCCGGCCGGCACAGCTTTGGTCTGTCTCCCTGCTATGAAGCCGCATTCACAGCAAAGCCGGCGTTGCGTTGCGTCACTTTAAACGGCACAGTTTACGCTTTTGTTCCGTCATAGCAGGGTTGTACAGCTCTGGGTCGCCGGTTACGTGATCCGGACACCCACAGCGTGATGTCATGTTGCGTCCCTCCAAAAGTTGATTGTTTTTTAACTTTTCGCAGCAGGACGCTATACGTGTTTTTCTGGCAACCCCTGTGGTCCCCCACCGCTGCATACACGCATTCAAATGAATGAAAGGACCGGCGGTTTAGCCACCACGCCTGAATTGGTGTGAACCACAGACTGTATATAAAAGTGGACGTAGTCATCGTGACGTCACCCATTGGTTTTTGGACTGCCGTTATGAAGCCTCGAGTTTGACGATTTCGCCGTCGCCATCTTCGCGTAATGGCCGTCGCCATCTTGGATTACGGCCGTCGCCATGTTGTTTTTTTCACATCCGATTAGCTTATTGTGCAGTTCCTCTGCTCACAAATGAGAATCAATCAACCAATGCAGCTTTAACACTTTTAAAATATTGAGCTTTACTGCATTGGACTACAGGCAGACACTAACATCAGAATCGCCACATTCTGCATATTTTGGATGAAACTTCCTGCTCATTGAGGAGGTCTTGGGACAGAGGATGTCCTGTGGACAGATTGTAAAGCCCTCTGAAGCAAATTTGTGATTTTGGGCTGTACAAAAATAAATGTAATTTAATTGAATTGAATCATTGGTGCAGGTATTTTTTTTTTTTAATTCTCCATATCAAACTAAATATATATTACAACCTTTAATTCATGAAGTCATTTAAATGTCTCTTTCAACTTATTCTGAAGTGATGATTACTGTACAAATCAGTGTTGTTTCATATCTTTTATCACTCACACGAGAAGTAAAGACACACTGTAAAACAGTCCCGGACTACGTCACCTCCTTCCCTCACAACTGTTTCCCAACAAAGAGTCTTTGAGCTTTTGCCGCCTTTTAATTGTGATTTGGATCCGCGCAGCAGAGCAGTGTGGGAGTGAGGAGGGGTGGCAGGAGAGGTTACCTTGAACTCTTGTACCTTCAGTCTGGTGGAAATCCTTCTCTTGTCTGGGAAATTTAGGGCTTTTTCTAAATTCTCTGGCAGGACACGGGCTGCTTTTGGTCCTTGACCACAAGACACGAAACCCCTGACGGCAGTTTTTCATAAGAAACTCCCCGTTCAGCGAGCAGCTCCGTGACAGAAACAACGTTTTACACGTCAGGCAGTGAGCCGATCCGTTCTACTTCAGAGGAGAAGAAACACGAGAATACGATAAACTTCCTGCATTACAGTCTATCAAACCATTGTCAAGGAATGCAACCGTCAAGGCCACTGCCTAAGGCTGGTGAAATATTCTGCATTGTACCAACAACTTCATGGCAAAGAAACTAACAACGAATGTATAAAAAGCCTCATGTGTAGTTTATTTTGACTCAAAATGTGGATTAATTTGCCGCTGAAACTAGTTCCCAACAAATGCGCTGTTTCTTCCTGCAAAATACTCCAGCGCCCAGTTCATTTAGGAAACCGGGTGCAAGATATAAAATAAGTCGAGGCTTCTCATCTAACTAATCCTGGATGTATCATCCGTTGAAATTGAAGGATATGCCAAATAAAAAAACGTTTGTAAATGACTTAGGAAGGCAATTATTAGACTTTCATCTCCATAAATACGCTTCGATAACGATTATAAATGAGACTCACACAGAATGAATAAAAAGCGAAGGAGATACTGAAGGAAATGTTGACTCTGAAAGACTTTCTCTCATGTAGAGAAAGTCTGAAGTGACATTTTACTCACGAGTAACAGTCATAATGAGGACTTATTTATCTCCACAGCCCTTCAGATACACACACACACACACACACACACACACACACACACACTTTCATCCAAACACACACAGAGACTCAGAAAGCTGCTCGGTCCGGTTTACCTTCCATCGATGTTGTTTACTGGCACCTGTGTACTATCTGCTCGTTGCCATGGGATTGTCAGCGCTCGGCCCTCGTTGGCCCACGCTGCAAGCACAAACTAACACACAGAGGACGGGAGCAACTCAAATAAGCTCAAGGGAGCAAAGACGGTAGCATTAGGCCGGCCATCATAGGCCCATGTGCTCGCAAATGAAACGTATGTGTTTTGGGGAACAGGTGCTGGGAAAAAAATTTGAAAAGTAAGCCATCGTTTTTCTTTTTAATCAGCCGAGTTACCTCAGCACACATTCAGAGGAGCTTTCTGCCATGTAGTGAGTTCAGCAGCAGCGTTTATCTTCACTCAGTCAGTTTCTGAAGTAAAAACTTTGGAGTAAGATTTAAAGAGATGCTGTCAAAAGGATGAAGACGAGCGTTTTATTCAGTCACGACAAACTGACTGAAGACGGCGTAACCTGATGCTCCCGATCGGTTTGCAGGTATTCCTGTTTGAGATGAAGAGCAGCTGCTGTTGGTCAAACAGGGTCCAGCTTTGCGATATCTTCATCAACGGCATTGTTCTACATGCAAATAAAGTAAACACAAGCATATTTAATACTTTGAGGATTGATATGCAACATTTAGAATAAACAAATAAAATAAACACAAATTAAGAGAAAAAAAATCGTCATTTCGGGAAATAGTCAACAGCTGGTTAGCTTAGCTTAGCATAAACACCAGCAGCAGGGAGAAAAAAAAGCTAGGTAGCATTATCTCAGTGTCCTTACCAGCAGCTACAGCAATGGAAAGAATCTGTCCACTAATCCAACTCTTACAAAACGCTCCAGTAAATATGAATGAAACCAAACAACCCAATAAAATAACCTTGATAACAGACATCACGTTGTGAACCGAATAACACAAGAACAAGGAGACACTATTTGGTCTGAATTCCTCATGGCATCTGACAACATGAGCATCACAGTCCGTTGTACAGCTGAGCTGTTTGTTGGCTGATAACCGTGCCGAGCCCATGACACCACCAGATCAAAACCTGATTCATTGGTAATCCTCAGATGTGTCTTGTGTGCGTCACGGTTTGTCTTCTACAAACGCCGGCTCACACAGAAAAAGAGCCGAAGTAAAGTCCCACATTCAGAGCCGAGGGTGTTTTTTGCATCATCGCTGCACCGCTCGCAGCACTCTGCTGCCATGGAGACATGGAGGTTGTTTACCCAACCGGGGCCTCCGGCGTGGAGGAAAGAAAGACTCGACTTGTGTTTTTCCACGGCATGAAAACTGTTTTCTGCGTTGGACAGTCTTTTTCTTAAATCATGTTTTAAATCTTGTCTCTAAACATGACATGATCTACCACTCGTCTCTTCTGAGCTTCCTGTTTTTGCCAAATGGAAAAAGAAGAAGTCACATTAAAGTTGGAATCCAGAAAGTGTTTGGATTAGAGCAACAGACTTAACTTCACTTGAAATACCGTCAGGGATTCTACCTTCATGTGCTTGGGTATTGAGGAAGATAAATGTTTGAGTAGTTACTGTGATCTTGGTAAAAATTTAAATAAGATGTCACTTTCTCCTTTGACATGACCTGAGTTTAAAATAGTTTAATAAACTTTAATGTGGAGTTATCCACATTCTGAAGAATGGTTGGGACTAAACTAAACGTCCAAAGAGTTTGTCTTTCCCAAACAAAAAGCATCTTATGATAGCATGACCATCTTCCTATCTACCTGCATCAGTTTCGCTGTCGCCATCTTGGATTACGGCCGTCGCCATTTTGTTTTTTCACAACCAATGAACAGAAGTGCCCATATCTGGACTGAGGAGGAGTGACGTAGAGACACCGTATACGTCTCTGGTAGAGACCTGTCAATCACCGTGTAGCCCCGCCCTAAAGCTTACCCTGCTTTATGGTCTGTTTGACTCTAAATGGACCATAATGTACTAAATGAACATCATGCTGTATTGAAGAAGACTTGAAACTAGAGATTGAGACCATAAACTCATGTTTACAATGTTTACTAAGGTAATAAATCAAGAGAGAAGTAGAGTCATTTTCTCATAGACTTCTATACAACCAGAGGAGTCGCCCCCTGGTGGACACTAGAGAGAATGCAGCTTTAAGACGCTTCCGCGTCGGAACCGGAGGTTGCCGCCTGTTCCATCCCCTGTTGACATTTCTATTGACAATCAATGCTTGTGGTGATAAAGTCACTTGCAGATGACAAGGTACAAAAAGTACTAAAGATTTTATGAAACATACATAATGTGTTCTGAAATTTTTTAGAATTCATAAATTCTTTCGCAAATAAAAATGCCTCATATGTCATTGCAGCATGTTCAAAAAAAAGTTCTGGTATTTGTGTGTTACGATATTTTTATACGGCTCTAATTCCATTGAATGAAATACAGAAAATGAGTCATTAATGGTAGACGAGTGTTCTCCATCTAGTGGTGAGGTTGCAGATTGCGCCCAACTGAAACTTCTCCTGTGTGCCAAGCATGCAGGAGAACCACGGTGGCCGACGCGACAAATTGAACTGAAGTTTCTCCTCAAAGTTCTCCTCTCAAACAGGTCTTGGGGTACATCCCGAGTCTCTTATTTGTCATTTCCAACTTCCGGTTGAAGCGAGGATCCCTTTTTATTCCTTTTGTGTATTTTTATCTTGGATATTGTTTATTGTTGTTCGCTGCTGCTGCTGGCTGATGACTACCAAACCAAATTTTGCTGTATCACTACAATGACAACAACAACCTCTTTATCTTTATCTCGTATATGCATATTCAGGGGGAGGCCTGGTATCTCAATTGGATTTCTGCACACCACAGAGCAACATTTGCTGAGGTTTGAAGTCATGTCCACCGTGTATCATCGTGCACACAATGTCTCTTATTAGGTGCATGCTAGATAAGATAATCCTTTAGTAGTCCCACAGCGGGGACATGTGCAGGATAAAGGATTACAGCAGCAGAGTGGACAGAGCAACAAGAGACAACAGCACAACAACTGAATTCAAAGTCTGAAAACACGTCTTGAACCTGCCGTGTCAGCAAGAAGCTCCATGTGTGTTTGCTGCATGTTTGGTCCTCGCTACGAAAGCCTCGAGTGGAACAGTATAGAACATGGAGTAACATGCAGAAGGTCCAGTACAATACATATTATTATTTAAAAACCTTGGGACGTCATGCCCGCCTCCATTAAAAAGGATTCATATCTAAATGACATTGAATTATATCAAAGAGAGAGATTATGAAGACGTTTGTTGCAAATAATGAATATCTAGAAGACTGTGAGGAAACTAAAAACAACTTGACACAAACCACCCAAAGAGAGAGCACTTTAAATATTGGTATTAATCACTTTATCTCACAAGTAACCTCTTTGCACCAAAACAAAGTCTGTGAATTAGCAATGGCAGTGAACTATACTGTATATCATCAGCACCTATAGGATGACGTTGGGAAAGTCGGCCACATTATCTGCAGTTGTGGATGCGTTTGGGGAATGTAGGATTCCTCAGCTTTCTCCTGGTTTTGATCAGAAGCAACAGGTGCCGGACTTGTAAAAGGAAAGCAGATCAATCCCGTTTTACAGAGAACACACTCATGCACAGGTTCTGCCTTTGTTCAACTGTATTTAGCATCAACACATCAGCGAACACTTCCTCAGAGGACACTTGGATTCCATGTCAACAGCTGTCAGCGGTTAAATATTAACGCCACACTTCAACCATCTCGGGCACTTCAGCTTCAAATGAAACTCAGACTTGGATTTTGTTTTGTGTCGTGTTCCTTAGATCACAGTTGGACTGTTTGGGCAGATTGTGGCTCAGCTGAGGAGCAGGTCGTCTGTCGTTCAGATGATCGCCGGTTCAATCCTCGGGCAGGACCTTTAACCCCACACTGCTCTTAATGCCCTAACTTTTCTTATTTCAGTGATCTACAGGCACCAAACTTTTTGGAGATTTTCAGAGCAGCTTATCCGCTTCATCTCCGCATATAAACCCAGCTAACCATTTAGTCTCATTAACTCTGGGGCTGATACAGTAAACACAGTTTATTACAGCGCGGAGCTGTAACCGGAGAGGAATGTTTGCTCACTGTTAATAAACCCTCTTAAAGATCCTGAGGGCTTTACAGGAGAAACGGAGAGGTGACAGTTGAATACTCATGCAAGCACGTCAGGCGTCTCCTCCAAGCAGATGTAAAAGCCTTCATTTGACTGAGGCTTTGCTGGTAAACCGACTGTCGGGAAGGTAGAGTTTCCAGCTTTTTAAAATCCATCAGGCTTTTTATTAGACATCTTTCTTATTCCTTCCCAAATAAGTGTCTTCAGTCTGAACTGGCAGACGCTTTAATGCTTCTCCTTTCCTCACCAAAGCAATGACACTTTTCAGCTCTGACCTTCTCTTCCTCTGTTGGCACTGCACTCTCTCTCACAATGGAACAGGGGGAGGTTAATAGAAGTTTGGCGGCAGGAAAAGTATATTCGGAAAAAAAGGTTCGAACTCCTCTTCTTCACTCGCTATCCTATATATTTTTTTGTTGCGTCATTGTTCTCTCGTTGCACAAAAGCGCCTTTCAGTGTCCGGGTGTGATGGAAATTGAAATCCAGAGTGAAATCAGGGAATAGTGAGCAACAACAAAAGGAGGAGGCCATTCAATCAGGGGAGAGTCCCGGTGCTTCTCTCTGCTGAAGACGGGAACGAGACAACACCAGGCGCCATGATCTACCTCTCATATTAAGATGAAATGTGACAAGTATGATATAAAAACATCTTGTATTATACAGAACTGTACATCCGTGCATGGACAGGTGGAGCTCATCCTCATGGTGCCAAATCCATTTCCATTGAGCTTTTGTATGAAGACTTGCTGCGATAAAACAAAAAATTCATCTCAGTTTTAGTTTACAGGAGCTAATATATAAATAATAATAATTATTATTATATTATTATTATTAATATATCTAATATATCGTTTCCATTGAACTCAAAATTCCAGGTGATGGCGATAGGCTGCATTGTTTCACAATGGATCCCTATTGTTTATTCTATTGTTCCCCACAGAATGAAATCTAACTCAAACTAAAGACACAAACTAAAACGTCACCTTTCTGAAGAACTGGAACTAGCTGCAAACAGACTCCTAAAGACTAGACTAAGATGAAATCACAATGTAGAAACTAAAATACACAATAAAAACTCACTGAAAATTCTAAACTATTGGAAACGTATAAGCTCCTCTGAACTCTTAAATATGAAGCTGTTTTACTGACAACAGCTTAACGAGGCGGTAATATGTCAGTGTTGTGTGTTACAGGTTGTTCTACTGGAAACACAATAATAACCCGCATAGATAATCACCAGCCTCCTTCTGGTTCTCACAAAAAGTGTTTCAGGTTCAAAACTTGATTTTGTGGGTTTTAAATTTGAGATAAGGGTTAGGGGAAACACGTGTGTGTGTGTGTGTGTGTGTGTGTGTGTGTGTGTGTGTGTGTGTG
>NW_022280099.1:388706-394218 GCF_004355925.1 Anarrhichthys ocellatus | reverse complement strand
TGTGTGTGTGTGTGTGTGTGTGTGTGTGTGTGTGTGTGTGTGTGTGTATGTGTGTGTGTGTCTGCCGCCCAGAAGACGTGATAATCACACTGAATCTCACCCTTCTCATCAAAGCTGCACTCTAAAACACATCTCTGCTGGAGTCTGGTGGACGTGAGGAGCTTAATGGTGCCATCTGTTGAAAATGTCAGCTGTTCATTTTGTGATCATCATCAGATCCCTGTTTGTGGATTTGAACGATAGCCTCAGTGTGAGTGTGATGGTTAGTCTGACAAAGTCAATCTATTAGCTTTTATTTGAGTTACAGACGCTGATGAATAATAAACCGGCAGCCAAACTCTTCTTTATTGTTCAACAATATTTAGTTTTGTGCAGAATCATTGGAATAACTTCTGATTTAAGGTGCTTCTTTAGAACACTGTTACTTCTGCCTTTGATTGTTACTGTGCAGTTTGTTTGTTAATGAATAATAAAGATAAAAACGATATTACCCGCAAATTACTAAAATTAAAACAGTTTACATTTGACTATATTTCTAATAATATACAACCACGCATGACTTTGACTTCAGACTGCTTGTGTTGACATTGTGGTACGAGTATTGTATTTGAATTATATTCTTACGCTGCTGTCCATGAGTAGTAAGAGTTATAATATTTCCTGTCAGAATCATATGAACGGGTACCAAAGAATAATCATTGGAAATTTCTTTTCAAACTTTCCCCCTATTTTATATTTTTCTGTTTTGCGCATGAAGAGGTTGTAAAATGAAAGTCCATTTAAAGTGACAAGCACACTTGAAGAGATGACTGATTGCATTGAATTGAAACAAATGGTGGTGAATGTGGACGGATGGAGGGTAACTTAACTCACAGCGTGACAGAAAGAGAACATCTCTGGAATCGATCCCGTGTTTTTCAGAGACAGTAAATGATGAACATGAAGCAGTGAAATGTCGTCCCTCTCTCCTGAAATGACACACATGATTTTTCACACATACCTGCAGCATCCTCTCTGAGTCCTGATCGTCTCTCGTTCCCTGCAGCACCAGAGCGAGCAGAGGGTCTGGATGTACTCGGCTATACAACAACAGGCTGCTTTCTAGGAATCTGCTCTCAGTGCTTCCCAGAATCTCTATTAGCTTCCATCCATATTCACCTGCAAGCTGCTTCCCTCTGAATTATGTACAGACACCGGCATCGTCATACAACGCCCTCAGCGCCACACGAACATCCTGCTCACAGTGAAAGACTTTCATTTACTTTTCAGGTTCAATTTACGCCAATCAGACACAAGTTAGAGTGCATTCTTCTGTATATTTACACCGTCAATAAACCCCGTTAAAATACTAACAAGTAGTGTGTGTCTATCAAACATGGACAGATTAGTGAACGGGCTTACCGGGACCTCGCCCAGGGGCCCAAAGTGTCAGGGGCCCCCCTGGTCTTCATCTACAAAATATCACTCAAAGAGGCGCCAACCAGGAAGAGACTAAACATGATGACAAATAATTATAAAATGACTGCAAAGAGACATAAATGAACTTCAAGGAGACCAAAAGAACTGCAAAGAGATGCATTACAGCTGCAAACATATTTATATATAATATATCATCCACTAAACTTTGCATAAAGCAGATTAGACATAACACATTTAAACAGACAATACAAAAAAAACATTATTATTTAAAAAAAATAAGCAGAATAAATCATAAAAATAACAAATATAACATACATGAATAAATTAAGAAAACATTCAATTAATACATTTAAATTTCAATTCTAAAAACAGTGATCAACTATCTGTTATTAGGGTCAGATACTTAGTAATAAAAAATGTTTTGCACATTTGGATTTCTTACCGGGAGTTAATATATATTTGACTTTCCTCACAGCAGCACATGAAGATGGGCGTGGTCTCTAAAGATGTTACCATATGAATAAAGAATTAAGCTAAAGTTCATAAAACAGTAATCCTTAGATCCATTTGTTGTTATTGCAGAAAATACATATATTATTATCAACAGTAGGCATTCTAACAATTGTTTCCTGAACAATGGAAGCATGAAACAAAGAGAAGCTCTGTTTCAAAATCACAAAATCACAAAACTCAAATCATTGTTTTGAAATTTACTGAAAGGGTGAAAATCATTGTTTTATGTTTTGGTCTTTTCTTTTGGGTGGAAGAGGATATTTAGACACTGTTGGTCGGTCAAACATACTCAACATATGAGCTCTTAATACTGAGACGGAATGTTTACGGCATCGATTAGAGATTCAAACAGTTTGACAACGAGTATCTAAATGAACACTTCCCCATTTGCATCCAATACGAGCAAAATATGCATCGAATATTCCCGTCAATCCAGTTCTTATAAAACAGAGATTTTATGTTGTGACTTTATATCTGTCGCCCCACAGAGGTGTAACATGACGAGTAAGAATCATTCCCACACCTGTTGGTGATATTTATTAAAGATAAAGGGCAATGTGGTGACATAGTTCAGACAGTTTGAAACCCATCTTGTCAAATATAATGCACGTTGCAAAGTGCCTCACTATTATTCACTTATATTTTGTTGATTAATCCGCAGCTAAAAATAGTCCCCCTCGGGTTTGTTTGATAAAAAGCACAGCGAGCAGCTGTTGTTCGGGATCAGTCTGAGCCAACCGAACACTCCACCATCCAATTTCACTGCACGTCAGAATATTTTGACCTGCAGCAAACTGAAGCTTTTAATCATTCTAAGCAATCAAATCAAACCAAACATTCACCTGTTTCATATTTGAACTTTGGCTTTTTTTTTATAAACTTCTTTAATAATGTTGCAGGTGAATTCAAACTTGATTTAAAGGAGCAGCTTCTCCAGGAGACAAACTCATTACACGTCCATCACGCTCCTCTTTCACCTTAAACCATAGATATAAATGTATGTGTGCGTCTGTTGATGTTCAGAGCATTACATTTGATTTATGCAACACTTTTACCAACACAGTACTTAGTGTTGTTCATAAAAATATGTTCATAATGGAGCGACTCAACTTTTGGTTTTGTCTTTCTTGTGAGGGGAGCGTTTGGATATTTATACCGTCCTGCAACCCATGTGACATAACTATCGTTATTGTACATAACATACATAAACTACATTGTAAATGTACATTGTTTTTTGGTGTCCTGCATGTGTTTTATTACATTTAACGCAGAATATGCGTCCTGGAAAAATAGAAAGAGTGCAACAAAGTGATTAACAGGTCTGCTTAAACAGAAGACAACAACTCAACCTGAGGTATTAAAGGTGGCCTCTGTGGTTAGGTGTTGCACTGTAAAGTTGCAGGGATTGTTATAGACGGACGCATGCAGCAGCAGAAGCCAAGAAAACCTGAATTTTAGTCTCTTGTATACGTCAAGCTGCAAAAATGTCCCATAATGCAACTGGATTGCATCTGTAGAAAGCATCCAATTGAATTCTAATCCCAGAAGAGCGAAAGACGAGCACGAAAAGACACGTGCAGTAACCGGAACACACCACCAGAGAGCAGTGTTTCCTCACATATCTCATCTGTTGTGTCTGCAGGCTTCAGATGGACCTCTGGTGAGCATAAACACAGACCTGCAGATGATCCCTGTGTTAACGGGCCTGATGGTGACAGTCTGTCAGCAGGAGCACAGATCCCTTCATCAATGAGCTCCACACACAGCACTGGAGCTGTGTTTCATTAACATGTGCGTGGTCTGCTATGCTTAGCATACTTTTTTAAATAGCTAGGAATGAATAAAGTTAGATTAAATCGAATTAATCTCGTTTGTCTCTGACTGCTGTTATTACGGGGACATTGCAGGACTTGTAAAAAGCTTGAAATCAAGGAGACCTCAGATGCTATAAATGAAGCAGAGTCTGCGATCCAGTTCAGGCATCCAGACTCGTGTGTTGAAGTTACAATCGACTTTTATATTTATATTTATATTTTTATTTATATAGCACCTTTCAAAAGAAATCAAACGCTGTTCAAAGCGCTTTACAAATGATTTACAATATGAAAACAAGACGCAAAGGGAGAGAAGATGAAGAGACAAAATGCAGACAAACTTAAGTTAAAGAAAATAAATAAATAAAATACAACAATATATGCAAAATAAATTGTATTAAAAAAATCTATTTCTTCATATTTTTAGATCAAAATCATTTTTTCCTCCTGTAAAAAAAAAGGAATAAAAGACTAATGGTTGGTAAGCTAGTGCCAACCAATAATATCATGCTATCCATCCATTAATCAATCTGCAGCTTTTAGCGATAAGGAGCCACAGCTCTCTGGAGCTCCGTCGCTCTAATCCCGCCCACTTTTTAGCGGTCCAATCAAAAAGGATTTGATCTAAATCTCTCTTGTAACTGCACTACGCTGTAAAATATCGTGTTCACGAAGGAAATACGTCAAAGTAGAGAAGATAAAGACGCTCTGACTTTAACCATCACGACGAACTGGGTCGTTCTGGTTGCCCAAATGCATTTCACTTTGAACAACAGAAAAACGTTCAAATTGAATTAAGAGCATTTGGATGGAGTGAGGTGTCCAACTCTGTTAGACAGATTAGATGTTGGTCATTTGGGTCGTTTTGGGACAAACTGACAAAGGAACCAAAGAATATTGCTGTTCAGATGTGAGGACTTGTTGGACTCCAGACCTTTAGAGTTCCCTCTGGCTCGGAGGCCTTCACAGTATTGCCACTGTTTCCTCATCAACGGGAATCAGTGCAACACTGATGCTGCAACCGTTAGCACACAGCGAGGACCAGAAAAAGCCCATTTGATGAATCAGTGAGCAACATGACAGTCGTGCTCAGGACTTTAAAAGACTCCTCGAGGACTTTCACCACAGAGAAGCTATGACAACATCACACGAGCGTCTGCTGCAAAGCACCACGGGGACGGGAAGCGCTGCACACGCGCAACATGCTGATGTGACACGTGTGCACTTTCACAATCCAGTTTACCTCTGACATCACAACATTACAGTCATGAGATATTACAGAGCAAAGAACTGACATTTGTTTTTTTGTTTTTTAAAAATCTCCAAATGTAAACTGCTCTTTGTTCTCAACTGTCAGCCACAGTTTTAGGTGAATGTTGTCAGCAGATATGTGAGAATAGAACATAATGAAGCAAACAGGAGTTGTTAGTGTGGAGAGGTCCACACACCAGCTGAGAGCTCCATTAGGCTAATAGCCTCTGGAACTGGGAGGCAGTGGCACTTTATACCCGCACCCAAACACCAGATCCTGGACCAGCTCCTGAACCGGCAGTTATCAACCGGCGTCCCTTGAGTGGACCCCCCACCCCCCTCTCAAATCCAATAATTGCCCCCCCCATCCTCGGTGGAAATGGCTAATTGAGCGGCTCATTGTGGCGGTGGTGGACACGGCTGAAGCCGCTCACGCACACATTGTTTTCACATTGTCCATGTTTTGTTGCCATGGCGGGGGGGGGGTGGAAACATGTGTGTGTGTGTTGGGGGGG
>NW_022280099.1:379090-386590 GCF_004355925.1 Anarrhichthys ocellatus | reverse complement strand
CTTGAGATGATCGACTTTTAATCTTTCCTCATGTGGGCTTTATTTAACGTAATGCTAAACCAGACCAGAACCAGACCAGAGGGGCAGACTGTCAGACCTGCTGCAGTAAAATGAGAGGTTTTCTAAAGGGACTCTGGTGCTCAGAGACACTGCCACTTTAGTCCACAGGGACCAACAGAACCAACACAGAATGAAAGTCTTTCCCGGTTCAGGCAACAGAACAGTGAATAAAGAAGCGTTTCGGGTCAGAGATTGGCTCTATGGAGCTCTTGGGATGCAGGTTTTCAAAGCCCGAAGTTCTTTTAGCTGAGATTAAAGTTCGGTGCTTTGTTCTTCTGACAGGATCATCCGCCTCCGCAAGCCCCAAGACAAGCTCCTGTCAGGTCGAGTTTGGGGAACGCCTCTGCGCGGTGTCAATGAACAGATTAACGATTAATGTTTTCACGCTCTTCAGCCTCAGTCGCGTGTCTCTGCCGGCTGATTGATCGTGGCGTGTCTCTCTCTTGCTGAGGCCCGAGAGCAGAGGATCCCGGCCTTCACCCGGCCTACAGAGGGTGGAGCTGCACCTTTACGGGGGCAGAGCTGCAAAGAGGCACAGCGCTCCCAATCCCCCAACACCACACTGACAAAAGAAAGAAGAAGAGATTCATCTGCATTTCATTCATTTAAAATAGCAATTATGTCAATCACTGAAGCCTGTCACCTCACTCAATGTCTACAAGGAGGTGGAGACACTCATGAAGTTAACTGGTATGATTCATAGCAGAAAAATGACTCAAGGGTGTTTCTATTTTTGAGAAAACTGTGCAAGTCAAACGCTCCCGGGGTCCTTGAATTTCAAAAGAATCGCTCTCTTATGGCTCAAAAGTCACGATGCTGCCAAGCAGTGAAAGCACGAGAGGTCTGATTAACACCAATGAAAACTCCACCACGTTTGACTTTTATGAACAGCGGTGGTGGTGGATGGAGAAAGCAGATTGGACCGGCCCGAGGCCGCCGTGAGAGCGTCTCCATGTTGTCTTTGCGTCTCGTCCCTCGCCCTCCGTCCCCCTCCTCTCTCTCTCTCTGACTGACGACATCATGTCCTGGCACGCAGATTAAAAACACACTCTGGAGGGTTTTTTTGGACATGGAACGATAACCACATGAGGGTAATAACCCTCACAGACGAATCTAAAAGAGACGGCCCCGATCCATAAATCAAGCTGGAATGAGTGTCGGCTCTTAAAGACACAAGATGTGGTCGAGTTTTGTGAAAATGCATTTTTAAAGGCAGTTCAGCGCAATAAAGCGGAGCGGTTGCGCTGCATTTCAAGCGCATTCAGTCACTCCGTGCGACACCCGTCTGGTGTCGGCATCAAAGCAGTGAGATTTAACAGGCAAAGAGAAGAGAAAGGACCGACTTTAACAACCAGCTTCAACTGCAATCAAGCTGCTGATGACTTAGGTAAATGTGCATTTCTTCAACATAAAACGAGAGGATATTGACACGTGTCACTGACGACGTCACACAACGGAGTTCCTCTTTTGAAAACAAATTTATAGTTTGAAATAAAATTGAGTTTGTAACATTGTTTATGTTACAAATGGTATTTCGTATAAAATATATATTTTTTCAGTAGCTGTTGCTGTTGTATTGTAATATCTGAATGCATTTTTCAGATTTATACCTAACGTTTATTAATGGTCGGTTTGTTGTATTTATTACCTCCAAGCTGCCAAGGAGGTTCTGTTTACCCCGACAGCAAAACACCTTTTCACCTTTTGACTGAGTCGTCACTGGGAGGGTCAATTAGTCTCATTCAAGGCCGAGCTTTAAATCACTTCAACCACAAGTTGAATTCTGAATTTGACTGTTAAAGCTGGTTTAACAGTTGTCTTCACACAGTTGTCTGTTGTCTTCACACATGGACACACACACACGTTGTCTGTCCCGGTGGTTCAGTGTCACCTGTTGGACTTCCTCACTCACTCACTCTCTCGCACACACACACACACACACACACACACACACACGCACACACAAAGAGCGTCTGTCAGGTCGCTGCTGTCTGAGGGAGCTCAAAGAGGACAAACAGCTCGTTCTGAACGCTGCTTTGTGAAACATGTTGTCAGACCTAAAGGGCAAAATGACTCATATGACGACATGTTCATGATCTGCCAGCTCCACGGTTAACGTGTGGTTACGTTCAGGAAACTAAAATGAGTTGCTCAGGACTAAGTTCAGGAAAAAGATCGCATGTATGGGTAGAAGAATCCATTGCTGACTTTGTATGTCCAACCTTTGACCCCGACTCACTCCTCCAGACATTACACAGAGCTATCGCGTGACTTTTGGCTACGCTTCTCAGAGGCAGGCGGTATTATTTTGCACGTCCACGAGAGGTCGATCGTGCAGAAAATATCTTTTAATCGTCATTTAAAGAGAAGACTCCGAGCGAAGACTGGAGGAAAGACGCATTCTCACGAGCGTATACCTCACGGAGGATACGAAGAGAAGAACGCTTTCAAAAGTCATTAGCTGCATTCCCATTCACCTGTTTTTATGCTCAATTGTAAACGCAAAAAAATGAAATATAGCAAACACGTGATTACGCTCAGCTGAGTTTGAAAAGTTGATTTAATCGTCAAAAGCAAAATGCGACAAATGCAATAGATGTAACTTTCATCACATTAATACATGAAACAAACAGAACTGTCACACTTACATCCACTTCTCTCCATTGTATTTCACCATCAGAGGTCCGACTGGCACTCTTTTAATCACCTTACGTTAATTACTTTAATGACATTTATCTTCTTGCAAATGGTTCTGGAGAATCAGAGCCGCCTGCTGCTCATCTCCACCAACCAATTCCCAATAATCACTCTACGGTAGCGGATAGAGAAAAGCATTCATTCGCATTTTCTTTTTCACATTTTCTCAAAATTCAGTTAAAAGTTGCAATAGGTTGGGATGGAAACCTTTCTACCTTAGATCTAAAGAGCAGTCATGATCTAATCACGAAATAATCAAATCCAGTGAAAACGATCAGAGATCAAATGTTCACAGCTCGTGTTAATCAGAAGACACAGAACTGTGTGTGTGTGTGTGTGTGTGTGTGGGTGTGTGTGTTCACCACACGGCGTTTGTGTTTATATCCTTTTTCAAACTACCTTGTTGTGGCAGCAGGATATGAAGACTGTCACTGTGAGAAATCTGTCTGCACACACCCTTAGACATGATTACACATTACGTGTGACCACAAAACACACACACATCTTCTGCACTGCCACTTCAAACTGTGCAGAAGACATTTCCTTCCACTAACCTCCTTCTGAAGGAGATAATTGCCCGTCTCCTCAGATAAGACGGGCGAGGAATCAAAATAAACACTCTCTCTTTTCTTCCCACCGTCAATCAACCAGCTGAGCCTCTGGCTGGTGGCAGAGCCGGGACGATGGAGACTACACAACGACAGAGACAAAGCCAAAACAACAGAGAGACGCTGTAACAGATAGAGAGAGAGAGAGAGAGAGAGAGAGAGAGAGAGAGGGGGAGGCCTGGGAGGGAAGGAGGGATGGGACATGGATAGGAGGGGAGATAAGGAGATTAGAAACGAGGAGGTGACAGGCGAGTATACGATTGATGTGATAAAAGGTATAGGGACGAGGGCAGGTGGATGAAAGACAAATGGAGAGAAGTGGAGGAGAAAAAGAAACAAGAGATGAGGAAGAATAAAATGATGAAAGAGGAGAAGAAAAGGAAACAAGAGGAAATAGAAATGTAGAAGAAAGAGAGGTGGAGAAACGGAGAAAGGACAAAGTAAGACTTCTTTTATTCTCTTATCTCTCGTGTTATACTTATATATACACACAAAGAAAAGGTTCAGAGTTGAACTTTACTTACTTCTAAAAAGAGGATCATCTCTTCCCGCCTGAGGCACATGTGTGTGTTCTCAAGGTCTCACACATGTTGAATGCATTTCCTTCCTCAATAAAACATTTGCAAAGCTGCTTTTTAAAAATATGTTTTGCATCCATATTAGCTTGCTAACAGATTTCTTCTTTAATGCCTTCATCGTGCGTTTCTCTGCATGTTACCGCCGCCAACTATCCATCGGTGAAATGCCGTGAAACCAGCAGGGACCCGCCGGTAAAAAGATTGTTCAGTCAAGCTACTGAAGCTAGAATCTGTGTCTATATGGGTCCACTTCATATTGACTGAAATGTGCTTCACACTCACACCTGAGGCAGAAAGAAGAAGAGGGGGATGTAAGATTATACATGAGAGGAAAAGAGAAGCAGGAGAGAGAGAGAGAGAGGAAGAACAGAAGAGTGAAAAATAAAAGGATGGGCGGAAAAAGAAAGAGGGAGACAAGGAAAGAAACAGGAGGAGGTGACAGGAAGAAGAAAGTGAGAAAAATGGAGAAGGAGAGAAAGAACGTGCGGGGCAACAAAAATAAAGGTGGTGAGAGTGTGATGGAAGAGAGATAAGGAGGAGAAGTGAGAGGCAAGATGGATGAGACAGAGAGGGAAGGAGAGAGGGGAGGAGACAAGGAGGGAGGGCAGCCATTGTCACCCCACCTGTCTGTGATAGCAGGATTTCCGGTGCTGGCGGTGTTGTTTTCTCTCCTTTATGTGGTTTCTCCAGCCCCCAGGATACGGGGGCAGCGTCGGGATATCTTCACACACTTCCTGTACAGCACAAAGCCGCCCAACGCTGCTCTGCAGATCACCAGATAATCCCAACACTCGCTGTGTGTGTGTGTGTGTGTGTGTGTGTGTGTTTAAGAGAGAGACCCAGAAACACGAGAGCAGAGCGACCCTTCGTTTCACACCTGATGCCACGTTCAACGTCTCACATCCAGAATCATTGAAAACCAAAGATCCTTCATGGAACACAGGTGTTCACAGTGTCAGTGTTGCACAGTGCTGAACTTGGTGAACGGACCATGGATGTGTTAGGACCATGTGCTCTTTATACATGTACTGACATATCCAACTGCACCACACGTAACTAGCTTACTGAACTTTAGGACGGTGAGCCGGCAGACATGCTCTGCTCCAAAACGGCCTCCTCTAGTGACTTATTTACCAAACCTCCCCCCATAGGTTCAACCGCTGTTTTACAATTTCCACATTCCTCCTCTGTGGAGTCTGATCATGTGACGTCATACACAGTGACCAGTCCCTCCGCAGTGCTCACAGATACACAAAAAAGAAAAGCACTGTTTGTTACGTGGTTTAAGTTACAGATGTACCTTTAAAGTTGACTTGTGGTGTCACGCGGGACACGAACAGATGGTGAACATCCTTCGTTTATTTGACCAACCTGTCCACCTTCGCAGATTATACCGCCGACACGTATTTGTGATACGTCAAAAACAAAAGTCATCGGGAGAAAGTACGTTTACCTCGAAACGTAGTTAACAGCAGTTCAGTTGAATGGGAACGTAGTTTTTAGGAGGCGTACGCTGGCCGTTAGTTCCTCTCCTTACTGGGTAATCCTAAATAGTCGAGCGACAAGAACCCTCGCTCCACTTTCCAAACAATTACACGGCCAATTTTCTTTCAGAGGTGGGGGGGTGTAATACTAAGCTGGAGGTCCGACTACCAGGAATGGAACCCCGGGGAACACCACGCTTCTTTTAAATGAGGTTTTCTCCAGACCTCCAGGAGCTCGATGAAGCACTACTTTAAATCCCAGTATGAAGCAGGACCCAGCTTTCCATGAGCAGTTGTGCTGATGTAAAGCGCTTTATTGAGAGAGTTATTGAGTGTTACAGCAACCTTTTCTCCATTTCAACCACCCAGAGACTTGGAACGATTACAACACTCTAATTCAATTAAGTTTCTATAAGCAAGCCGACAATGCAAGCAGGCAGGAATGTGAGGGCGAGGAGCCTCAACACTCCGCATTCTTCTCGATGCAGACGTGTACGACAACACCCACGTCTACTGCCAGGAAAGCTGCCCCGCGGGCCTCTTCAGCTACCAGGAGAACATCGTCTCACTCAACCCGCAGAGGTTTTTCCTCAAAAAACGTCAACTAAGTTGACGGATGCGTTTCTGCGGCTGAATAACGACACTTGTCGGCCGCACAAAGGCAGCCGGTAGCTTTTGTTGCCGAAGATGACAAGCAGAATGGCCTTACTCTGCCGTGAACAATGGAGGGCTGCGTTGATCTGGTGTCCTGTGTCCACACTACCTCTGGCTGTGCTTTTTAGTTTAGGTCTCTGTGATGAGGAGGCACTCTGCCTTCACACACGATTTGATTTCTTGTGAAGCCACTAAAGCAACAGAGAAGCTGAGATGCTCCCTCTTTCTTTCTGCTGGAAGTCGGGGGGGATGAACACAAACAAAACGCTGAGGATCACAGAGTTACAGCTGTTTCTAGAGTGCAGGCCTTAAGAGGCTTAGAGGGAAAATCCAACTTGAAACACGCGTCACCTACATCTCTCCTGTGATCTACAGGCATAATGATGATCTTCCTGCCTGTGATCTGGGAATCTTGGAGAAAGAAACAACTCGTTCAAAAAGCAGGACTGTCTGTGATGATGTCATCCAGAGACAAATCCTGCAGCTGCTCCACTGAAGCCACAAACACACTGATTGTACGTCGTCGTGCTACACACTTCTGTGCTGCACGCTTTCTTCTTTTAACTTCCCTATGTCCAGTAAAACATTGGTTTTAGCTTGAAGGTGCTAAATTAAAGAACTGTTGTCTGTGTAAAGATATAGCAGAGTCTCTTCCTCTGTGTGTGTGTTGTGCGCTCACACAACACAGTCTCACCGCAGTTTGTGAAATATTCACGAAATGCAATCTGTTAGTTTTGTGTACAGGGACACAAATTGTCCGTGTTTTTGTCCCTCTGCATTGTTTTGGGGCAATTTTACGTTAAAAGCGAAAGTTAGATTTAGGAAAAAAAATCAGTGTTGGTCTTAAAATAGCTACGTTCAGTTAGGGCGAGGCAACAAAACCAACAGTTAGGTTGAAGTTAATATGTAGAGTAATAGGATAGCTTTGTAATGTTATTTGTCTTTTTACTGTCATGTTATTAATTTGCTTTTATTTTCTTGTTATTGTTTCAACTGTTTACCATGTAAAGTACCTTTGAGTACCTTTTACAGCCCTGTACAAAATAAATGGATTATTGTTATTATTATTATTGCAGTAGTAGCAGACATTTTATTTATTAAAAGCACATCAGTTACTGTCTTTACTCGTCATGTGTTGTAACTCTAATTGATTCCAGTGAACACAGCTGTCATTCCTGCAGCCCCAAAAAAAACAAGCATGCAGGAATGTGTCGTCCCCACTAAGGACAACAGTCACTGTAACACACAGACATACACGCACACACGCACACACACACAGACACACACGCACACACACACACACACACACACGCGAAAAGACCCATGTCCACCCCTGGTCTGGAGGAGGGATGCAGATCGACCCCCATGTGTGTTTGACCTGCGTCACTGTGTTGGACTGAACAAGTGTGTCTTCTTCTC
>NW_022280099.1:364671-379080 GCF_004355925.1 Anarrhichthys ocellatus | reverse complement strand
ACACACACACACACACACACACACACACACACACACACACACACACATTTTATTGTTCCTCAGCCCCAAACCTAAACTTACTTCTACTCTTTAACCCCAAAAAGACTGAACCTGAACCTTGAAACCAAATATTAACCCTCAAAAAGCTGTTTGATGAAGTCCGGAATGTCCTCACTGTCAAGGTCTAATTCTCAAATTGATCCTCGCAAACATGCAAGAACACACACACACACACACACACACACACACACACACACACACACACATACACACATACACACACTTCCAAACCCACAGACCCCCCTCCCTGTGACCAAAGAACAGGTGATCAGCTGCAAATGGGTGAAGTGAGGGAGGGGGAGGGGAGGGAGACAGGCCATTCATCAACCCAGGGTCTGCCACTATCTCCCCCCTACCACACACACACACACACACACACACACACGCACACACTGCAGCAGACATCTCCATTTAAGAGCACTTGAACGGCAGCTAAACAAACTGGGGGCCCTCAGGTCGGCCACTCGAGGGCCACACAACTGGGTTTGAAGCTCGGCCGGCGTGCAGCCCGCCTTCCTATCGGGGCGAAGTTCAAAGGAGACGCACACACATCTTCAATCACAGGTGACACACAGCGGGAGGGGGGTGGGGGATCAAACAGGACCGGTGTGCTGCTCAGTCACCAGACGATCACTGACACAGAGAGTCGTGGTGGGAAAAGTTTGATTTTGTGTCTTTGGTTACTAATTATTATCATGACATTATTTAAATTAACGAATATTCATCAGGTTTTGTTGATTTACTAGATTAACTTTTACAAATGTATGAAAAGAAAAGCTGTGAATGGACTAAAAAACCCACATTGTTTAACGCTAATTAAAAAAATAACTGTGACGTGAAAGTTTGTCCACAGAGTCTGATGCAATGCTGGATTACAAGCAGGGCCACTGGAACACCGTGCGCACCACATACACACCAACATGACGCCTGCATAATCATCCTTTAACTTTATCTTGTGCTCACAAGGTGCTTATTCCAAAATATATGTCCTGCTTCATGCAGTAGGGTGGCAGACAATGTGGTCAAAGGTTTAACGGGTTTAATCTTTGCACACTAGAGTAAGACCTGTAGCCCCTGACGACTCCGTCAGTCCTGATGGGACAAGAACGGTTTACACAAGACGACGCCGGATCTATGGAGATCGATGTGGCTGCAGCCCAGCTCACATCCCAATTAACCTGACTAATTGGTCACTTTTGGTCTTAGTAAACTAAGATGTCTTTAGTCGATTAGTATATTCAATTTTATTAATACAGCCCAATATCACAAACAACAATCAGCGACAGAGCTGATACGACGGCAGACACCTCGGAGTGTTAACACCGGATGTTTCAGGATATAAATAAATGCCTCGGGGGGGAATTTCCACCCGTTGCCTCGGCCAGATCTTATCAGCACATCTGTTGCTTCTGCTGTACAGTATGAAATAAATGAACAACCGGAGCAGAATATTCATCAGGACACAACAGAAAGACGACGTAACAACAGCAAATGTCAACGATACGTCGTCGCTCTTTGCTGTCTCCCATCAGTCCTCCAGCGTTTTCTCCCCGCTTCACACTTTGTAAATCAGCGGTGAGCAAGAAGAGGTGAACCGAGAGGTGAGGCTGGCTGTCTGCCGCCGACGTCTCAGTCAAAGGGTCGACGACCTCTGACCTCCATGTGAGGCCACACCAACAGCCAGGTGCTGCCCACTCGTCATGTTCAGCAGTGGAGACACGATCCCTGAAGCACTCTCATGACAAGCCGCTAAAAATCATTAAGAAAATAAAGTTGTTCATTTATTTTTGAAATCAGAGCTTCTGTATGATTTAAATGACGTGCTTTTCCACCTGGGGGCGCTACAGACAGCTTCTTAAAGGAGCTCCCAGCCTGGTGAACTTCAACCACGGTGAGCTGATCTCTTTAATTACCGGGGGAAATCTAGACCGGGGGGCAAAGCTGCGTCCAGGCTCAATCTTTTAAGTGCACGCTGGAGTAGCAGCAGGCTTAATGTCTGTTTACGCTCGTTCACAAGAGGTTATGATTACCGACGACGGTGGCGTCACGGAGGGAAGCTCTGTCAGCAGGTGCAGACGGAGAGAGGGTGACCAAAAACACCAGTCTGGGAGGTTTAACGAGCATCCGAACGTCCAGCTCCATCATGAGAGTCCAGCTGCCCGGCTGCTGATGGCGGTCATATTCTGCAGGACGGACTTTGTTTTCAACGCTCACAGCAGAGGCAGCTCATTAAAGCATTTAATCATAGCAGGAGCACTCTCACATCTATGGATGCACCTTTAAATGACTGTTGTTGGTATTATGACTGTTCACTGTGATGGATGGATCACTGAACGGGTCCACCGGGCACAGGCCCAGGGACCCAAAGAGTCCCCAAAGAGGACCCCTCCCACCCCCCCGGTCCCCCGGCCTTCACCTACAAAATGTCACTCAAAGAGTCACGTAGCAACCAGGAAGAGATTACAAATGACCAAAAAGAAACATAAAATGACTACAAAGAGACACAAAAACACTGTAAATAGACCAAAACAACATCAAATAGACCACAGAGTGACTCTCAACAACTATGAAAAGGGGCAAAACAACCACAAAGAGACACAAAACAACTACAAAGAGACAAAACAACCACAAAGAGACACAAAACAACCACAAAGAGACAAAACAACCACAAAGAGACACAAAACAACCACAAAGAGACAAAACAACCACAAAGAGACAAAACAACCACAAAGAGACAAAACAACCACAAAGAGACGCTAAATGACCACAAAAAGATGAAAAACTACAAAGAAACCCAAATGACTAAACCGAGGGGCAAAAAAAGAATCTTTAGTTGATTGAGCGTTTTATTTGCAACATGTGTAACCTGAGAAGGTGGTTGCAGGCTGAACAGGAGGCTGAAACACACTGCTGAAAGCTGGCTGTGCAGGCAGGCACAGGCAGTGCCAGTCGGTAAGCCCAAACTGCCCGGGGGCCACTTCAGCTGTGCGACACACCTCTGTAGCCCGTTGTTTATGAAGCCAGGGCCTAAAGCCTGGATTTACCCAACATATCAGGAACAGCACCGCACTGTTCAGGGAAGAAATCTACCCAGACTGGCAACCCGTAAATTAGCCAGAGCAGCTCATGTTTGAGTCTCCCATGAAACACAGCCATGTGTGCCGACACCGAACCACGAACTGAAGGGGCCAGAATTTGTTCACACAGCTTGATGAAAACTGAAAGAGAAAAACTTAAAATCCATTTTTTACTTAACATTTCTACTTTTCTTTGTAGTTTGTTTCTTCCATATTTACATCCTTCTCTCTCTCCTGAATGCTTATCTTTCATCATTTCGTATTTTCTCCTTTTCATGAAAATCACCAAAACCGGAGGCTCTTCTTAGTATTTTAACTTTCTACAACTTTATGCAAATAGTTGATATCTTTCGCTATCCGTGACATTTTCCTGCTATTACAGCTGAAGGCCTCAGTGTCTGCAGTTACTCCCCTATGTGTTGTGTTGCACTGTAACACATTAGTGTGTGTGTGTGTGTGTGTGTGTGTGTGTGTGTGTGTGTCTGTGTCTGTGTACAAGGACTGATAAAAAATGAAGACTTGATGTCACCAAAGCATCCGTGTGAACACCAAAGATGATTTAAGGCGGTGTAACTGAGCTCCTCCTCTGCTTCTTCCTGCCTCCGTAAAACGACATGACGACCCACACGACAGTGACGATCGTTCCTCGGTCACAGTCAAACGATATCAACGATTCAAACTCTCAACACTTCGATATGAAGAGCAAATAAAAACCATGAGATCAGCTTATTCCCGTCTCTAATGTTTTTGTTTTTTGCTCCGGCCTCAAAGGATTGACAGGTACCAGAGACGTTTATAGCGTTTTTACGTCGCTTCTCCTCAGTCCAAATATGGTCACTTCCTGTTCACTGTTTGCAAAAATCCAAGATGGCAAACTCGAGGCTTCAAAACCTCAAAAAGTCTTGGCCAAAAAGTTGCACTTGAACACAACGCATGACCGCATTCAACAACCAACTAGCGCGTACACTTGCATACAAGAAAATAACTCTGCGTACCAGCAGGTGGCAGGAGTCTGAATTGCCGTTTCTTGAAAACTCAAAACTATATTAGAGTACAGACTTTGAGTCAATACATTTTGTTACTCAATCTCACTTCTGGCTGAATAAAAAAAAAAGAACGAGAACAGAGACACTCCTGTCTCAGAGACACAGAGACATGAATGAGAAAATAAATACAGAAGTGCAGCAGGGAAAGAGAAAGGAGGAAAGCATCTGTCAAGTATGAGCATTTCAAACTAATCCTCGGTCACAGTCAAACGATATCAGCGATTCAAACTCTCAACACTTCGATATGAAGAGCAAATAAAGACCATGAGATCAGCTTAATCCCGTCTCTAATGTTCACTGTGTAAATGTTTCCACTTTGGGTGGATGCATGGAATTTCTCTCCGGGGATAATAAAAACACGGCTCACGCCAGAAACCCTCTGCTAGTAATCACACCGGCTTCAACAGAGCGGCCACGCAGAGAGGCCTTTATGTGGGTGGGATGGAAATAGGTTTTTCTCCTCCAATAATTAGCTTATCGGACCATTTACACGGCTCACAATCATTAGCACCAGTTTAATGAGGCGGCTAAAAATAGAGGAAGCACATAAAGGAGGAACCTGCTGGAACCAGAGCTTCACACTCCGAGTGTGTGTGTGCGTAAGCATAACTTCACAACATCACTCTCCATGTGTGGCTGCGCATTCTTGCATCAGTGTATCTTCGAGTGTGTGTGTGTGCAGGTGTGTGTTGTCCCCTGTGTGCCCTGTTGTGTGTGTAACTGTGTGTTTACATACTTCCAGTGTTTTCCTGAGTGTTTAAGTTTCCTTATTTCAACTTATATGGCAAATACGCGACTCCATCATGCATTTCTGATATTTATTTGTTGTTCGATTTCATATTTTTATGCAATAAATGGGATTACGATGACATTTGCTTGCAGGATATGAACATTAAAACAGTGGTTACTGCTGCAACATTTACTCTAAATCTTGAAATACTTTAAATCGCTCAGAAGCGGTTTACAGTTAAAAATCCGTCTGCTAATGTCTCGGTGTGGATGCATGGCGAGATTCAAAGTCCATGCTGACACACACAAACACACACACACACACACACACACACGGCACAAGGACAGCAGGAATTTACAAACTGTGCAAAGTGAGACATCGAGTCACCTGAAACCAGAACTTATTTGCCAACATCATGTGATTATTGTGCAGAGCGTTTACAGTCTGGCTGCTCTCACCTTCAGCGAAGTGACGTGAGCAACTGTTTGGGCTGAGGGGGTCAAGTAGGGTTTGTGTGTGTGTGTGTGTGTATGTGTGTGTGTGTGTGTAGAGTAAGTTACAGTCTGGGGCAGCTGGAGCAACACCCACGCAAAAAGAAAAACACCAGGCACTCGCAGACATACAGTATACAAACACACACACAACCAAGATGTAGGGCTATCAATACCAAAACTATTGAATTAGCAAAGAGCTAATTCAGACTCAATAAACATGCAAATCATATTCATAAACACAGTACAAGGTTTGTGCAAAACTCTGATTTGAGGAACGCTCAGTTGGAAATCAGCTCTCAGTCGGTTCCTCAGATTTTGGGTACTTGAGAACGTAAGAGGACGTTTAACGTTTAGGCTTCAGCTGAAGCTGGAGAAGTTTCCCCGCCGGGATACAAGCGGTCACATGTGACAGTGTGCCGCTCTGGTCACGTGACTCAACTGGACCTTTGTGATGTCACCTCTCTCGTTTCCAGCTTTCATTTGATTTGGTGTCACAACAGTTCAGCGATTGTTCACTTCTAATCGGGAAACATTCCAGTATTCAACAAGCAAAAAAATCAACAATTCAGGAAAAGTCTGGAAAAAATGTACCATATCTTTGTGTCGTCGATATGTTTCTTTAAATCACTCAAATGACTCAATCATTTAGTTTATAGTATTCTGATTCCATTTTAGAATCAAGTAATGTTAGAGGCTCCACCTCCACATACCTGCAGGTAAATCTGTAGATCATCAGATTATTTCTTCATATAATCTGAGAAGTTACACCAGTTTCGCTCTCGCATCGGTTTGTTGACGTACTTTTTATTGCTTTGCTCTTTTCTACCTGGGCACAGAAGCTATCGCAGCCTTGATGAGCTAATTTCTCCAATTTTATCTTGGAATAATTGTGGTAATTTGCAACACATGCATTGAAACAGGTGTGTATGTCCTGGTGGAAGAGAAGGTGGCGATGGCGCGTGTTACGTGTCGGTGATGTCTGTGGGTGAGCTGTTAGCTGGGAGAGGCCGGGATGGGAAGTCTGGGAAAGTCTTAATGACAGACTAGTAGCAAGACGAGACACAGAGCTATAACCATGAATCACATGGTAATTAATGACCAGGTTCCCATGGTCGGGGCTTGTTTGATGGTAAAACAAAAGCTATCTGGACCACGCAAGCGTTATTTACACACACATTAGACAGATTAAGTTAGCGGGGGAGGGGAGGGGGGGTGAGATGACGGGAAGGTTAAAGAGAGCAGCTTATGTGGTGTTTGCGATAAGAGGAGGTTAGTAACAGCAGGTAAAGCGGAGACGAGGCGGACTGGAGGCTAATGAGGGAGTGGAGGACCAGCTGGCTGCCTGGCTGCAGAGTGGAGGGGGGGGCCAGAGGTCCTGCTAATGATAGCCTCGGCCTTCTCCTGCTACACCGGGGGGTCACACAGAGAGGCAATAAAGCCCGGCCTTGCCCCCACATGAAGACGTTTAAAACTCTCATGAGAAGTCATGCGGTCGCTGCGGAGTCGGGAACTTACAGTCATCTCTCGCTCGCTTTTCTCACCTTCACAACAATGAGTCATGTTGTCAGTTTCTCACAGGAAGGAACAAAAATAATAAGAGAGAAAACAAGGTGATAAAAACAATGAGAGCCGCAGCCAAAGATCTTTGAAGCGCAGGATTATTATTATTATGGGATACAATCAGTGTTGCAATAGAAAAAAATCATGGTTATAAATGTTTAATGACACTTTTTTCAGCGGCCGTGGCTCACTGGGTAGAGAGGGTCGTCCGGTAACCGCATCGGCGGTTCCATCCTTGGCTGCTACGTGTCCTGTGCCGAAGTGAACACTGAACCCCTAACTGCTCCCCGGGCGCTTCCCAATAAGCTAGGGATGGGTTAAATGCAGAAGTCAAATTTCGTATAAGTGTGTATGTATATGACAATAAAAATCCTAACTTTAAAAACTTTAGACCGTCTGGTTATAACACTGAAAAATATACACTTCTAAAGGCCTAAAGGACCATTCTGAAGCTTTGCAAAAACAAATCTCCTCGACTTTACACCACTGACAGCAAGAATTGAGACATTATTTAATGTGTCCCATACTTGAGAAATATTACTATCCTTTACTTAAAGTTACAAACTTTTAACTGGTTATGAAACAGTCTCAATTTAATACTGATGCCTCTAAATGAACTTCATAAATAAACCGGACCATCACCTCGGAAACACTTCCACCTTTGTCCACAGGGACCGCCAAATCAACACAAAATGAAATTCCTCTTAGTAGCTTTAAGTATAATACCACAATATGAAAAATATTAAATTAGGCTTTAAAATAAAGCATATTGGCAATAAATTCAACGCAGACAAAATACTGTAAATGGGCAAATGAAGAAGAGAGCATTTCTTTTTTGTCTCTAAAAACTTTAAAAAAGCAACTAGTGATTATACCTGTTAAATAAATGTATTGCAGCAAAAAGTACGAGAAGTTACAAGAAGTCATTTACAGGTGAGGATATATATACCTACTGCATTTACTGCAGTAAAGTGTCGTGGTTAAACCACAGACGTGAAACTCTCCTCTGTTTTACTCACCACACTGTGGACAAACACATGCACCGCCTTTCACAATAAAAGACACCACACAGAAGACAAGAAGACAATATCTCAAAGACAGACCAATTAAAGGGGCCGGTACGATTAAAGGGACGGACGTGTACGCTGCAGTGACAGCGAGCGAGCGGTCTGTCAGCCACGGAGAGGGCGTGGCCAGCTGGGCGTGAACAGGAAGTCCTGAAAGGCGTGAGAACAGGAACATGAAAGGACAACCCACACACACACACACACACACCGGTGGGACGTTCTCACACTTTAGCACCAATGCTAATCATACTGCTGCTAGCTGTAGCTGTTAAAGTGAGTGATGATGCTGCTCTGTGTTGTGGAAAGACGCTTCACACCCACACAGGCTTTTTCATAATAGATGCATGCAGCTCTCCCAATCAGAAGCACACACACACCATTACATGCACAGTCATATGCTGGAGTACACACACACACACACACACACACACACACACACACTATAGAACTTACACTTTTTTTCACATTTGTGAGTTCATTATTTTAGTTTGGTGTGTTTTCCCGGCCAATCACATTCAACCTGTTGTGCATGTTTTCAGCACTTTTACAGGTGTCTGATGGCTGGAAATGTTTAATTGAACTAAAATTTGAAGTTGTGAAGTGTCAGTTCCTTAAAATCCAAGAACAAAATCAACAAACTTCTTAAATCTGAAGTTTTCCACCATTTGTTGGACCAATATTCTTTTTTTTCTAACATCTCTTAAAGCAAATACACATTCAAGAATAATTATTTTCAAGCCTCAATTTCTGCTTTCAATGCTTATTAGCCCGGTAGAATAGATAACTAAATCTATGCAGAGAACACTATAATGCAATGTGATGCTTATTAGACCAGTAGAATAGATATAGATAGATGGATCTAAATCTATGCAGAGAACACTTTAATACAATGCTTATCCGACCAAAACGTCTACAGAGCAAAGAAAAGGCCACAGCGACTGAACTTTCCCCACGTACGGCCCACAGCTGAGAGAGAGATCCAAGAGAGAGAGAGAGAGCTTCAACACTTGATGATATCGGAGAGGATTAGTGGGTGGAATGTTCCTTTAAGAGAAGTTTCCACCCACGGCGGCGCTCTTGTCACATCCCACAGACTCACGCCGTTTCTCTCCGGGCGCACAATCAGCTGAGAGCCCGGACACTTCACACCGACGAGAGGGAGCTATTTTCAGCCGGCGTCAGAGGGGAGCTCTCTGGAAAATGTGTACAGTGTGTGTGTGTGTGTGTGTGTGTGTGTGAGAGAGAGAGGGGCAGCATAGTCTGGAGGAAGTGTGTGTACAAAACATGCACGGATGTTATATGCATAGATGTCTTTCATGTACGCTGCCTACATGCTTGCGTTAACTGTGTTTGCAGGTTTTTAACAAACACCGTAAAAAGACTTGTCTTTACTCAAAGGGTTCATTACAGCAACCTCTTTACATTCGTGCATTAAAAACACCTTTTGTTGCTGTAAAGAACTCAATTAGAAGGTGGTCAGTCATACAGCAGGAGAACCAACAGGGATCTACAACACTGGCGTGACACACATGTTTATCCGATCTCCCTGCCTCATAAACATCTTGATGACATCTTTGGATGAAACATGTGCCGACATGATTTAGTTAATATGAAACAAAATACTGAGAAATCTTCACTCACGGTGAACCTGAGAGGTTTACTATGAAGCAAGTTCACCAGAGCCAGGCTTTGACCTGAGTCAGCTGGCTCCACCAATCCCAAAACAAACTTCAGAGAGAGCGTGCTATCATGTTAACTCAGGCTCTGTGTGTGTGTTCTCATATAAAGGGACGTTTGGCACATTTAAAGTGTTAATATTACTTGAAGCAGACACCTCTACCTCCGATCACCTGCTGTACTGAATGCATCTATAGTTCCAGTGGCAAAAACACAACACAATGCTACAGTCTGCGCTACTTCAGATGCTCGACTTTATTTTCGTAGTGGAAATGCTTGTGATACGGAGTCTGAACAATCAGGATGAAGAGCTGACCTGAAGTCCGGTCAGCAAGTGCTAACACGCTCACTGTAGCAGCTAACCAGCTACTCGGCGATAAAGGCCAGCTGAGCATTACGAGGCCAAACCGCCCGAGAGCGATGAACCGCGGCCAAGAGAAAACAGAGACGGTTACCCTGACGCTGCCAAACGCACTACGAGTGCATTTACCTGATGATCTAGTTGCTAGGTTGTGTTTCCACGTGTGTTGGTCTTGTTTACTGTGTGACCTGCGTGCATGCTCGTCTGCATTTGTGCACTAGTTTGCATCGGGTTCTGCACCGTCTGCAGTGGAACAAGCATTGAATCCTCCTCTTCAAGCGCTCAGCCAGGCGAGGGAACAAACATACACAAACAGCTGGTCCCACATGTCCTAATAAGAGAGTGGCTGACTGGCAGAACGTCCTTTCCACCCCGCCGCAGATTGGATTTCACTCCTTCAAGGCTCCTGACTTCTTCCTGGCACGGCCTCTTCGTCTGATTAGTCCGTCTACTACAGCAACTGCTGCTACAAACCCTCTTAATATTTAAAGGTATACTCCACTGAAAACATTTCCTTTGAGTCTCAAATACTCACCAGCTGTAGGTGTAAGTAGCCTCTGAAACGCTTTTGGTTTGTTCATTATGGGAGGACAGCAGCTGTGGTCAGCTTGCATTCCTAATAGTTCAATACAACAACAAAATATCCATAGATGGCTTCGGAAACAATCAACCCTCAGCCAGGTGATGTTCAGAATGTTTTAAACAGGCGGCAACCTCCGGTTCTGAAATGTGAAGCCAAAGCTTCATGTGTTAAAGCTGCATTCTCTCTAGTGTCCACCAGGGGGCGACTCCTCTGGTTGTATAGAAGTCTATGAGAAGATGACTCTACTTCTCTCTTGATTTATTACCTCAGTAAACATTGTAAACATGAGTTTATGGTCTCAATCTCTAGTTTCAAGTCTTCTTCAATACAGCATGATGCTCATTTAGTACATTATGGTCCATTTAGAGTCAAACAGACCATAAAGCAGGGGATGCTTTAGGGCGGGGCTACACGGTGATTGACAGGTCTCCACCAGAGACGTATACGGAGTCTCTACGTCACTCGTCCTCAGTCCACATATGGTCACTTTAATGTTCACTGGTTGCAAAAAGCCAAGATGGTGACGGTCGTATTCCAAGATGGCGACGGCCAAATCGCCAAACCCGAGGCTCCAAAATGTCAGTGTACAAACAATGGGTGATGTCATGATGACTACGTCCACTTCTTATAAACAGTCTGTGGTTCTAAACTACAGTACTTTGTAAAATAGACTTCTGGTGATGCTTAAGAGCTTTGAAGAGACAACCAGTGTTGAAACAATCAGTCCATCAAGAGAAAACGAACCACTAACTATTATCTTGAGATAAAACATTTGATTGATAAACCGAAACTCAAGGATTCAAAAAATAGGTGACGGCAAAGATACTGCAACCATGTTCTACTCTCTATGTTTCTGACATTGCTTATTCCACTCTGTGTCATAAAAACACACGATTACATCACGTAAGATGACAAACACCAACCAAAACAAACGGAATGACTCGTAGCTCAGAAAAGGGGCCGATGATCTCGGTTTGACTCGTCACGCTCACAACTTTTCAGAGTGACGGGTACAAAGAAAGCATGAAGGTCAATATCACACATAACCACTGACTTCCTAAGAATAACAGTCATTCTTCTGATGAAAGAATTCTGCATATCGTGTTAACTGAAACACACAGAGCAGGCATCGGTGAGGAGTGTTTATGTTTGAGCTCCGGGAGGCCGGGGAGACACAGAGATCAAATATTCCTTAGTGTTTCAGATTTATTTTCAGCTGTGAAATTGATCTCTATTGTATTACAATTGGCACTGAAACAATTTTAAAGGCATTGATTTAATTTGCCCGTAATCCAGTATTTAGTTCTGCACAAGCAGCCTCTTACAACATGGAGATGTGAGCAGAAGACAGAGTGTAACTGAAGGAACAGTCGTAACAAAACCGGGGAGGACACCTGTCGGTTCGTGTGGTGGGTGCCGGGTTGTAAGGATCTAATGTTATTTATGTCATGTAGTGTAAATCTGTCCGTCCCTGCTTTTAAATCTATTTTTAACCGGCCATGTTGTCATGCCAAAGACAGAGTGCCACACGTTGTCAGTGTAATGGACAATAAAGTTGTCAGATTTGCAATGTTGGAGAAGATTGATATGTGAGGGATAGGAAATGTGATCCGGACTACCAGGTTGACTGTAAACGTGTGTGATGGTTTGAAGAGTAGAAAAAGGATTTTGAAATACTTCCTAAAGTCACTTTTGATCCATTGTCTCGCCCATCATCTTATTTGGCGGTCCAGAATTTGTCCCTGACACCGTTGGTTTCAGACCACGTTCGCTCCTACTTTACTTTACTAGCTGGTGACAGGAGGTTAGCCTAGCTTAGCATAAAGTCTAGAAGCAGGTGGAAACAGATAGCCTGGCTCTGTCCAAAGTTCACTCACCAGCACCTTAAAAAGCTTATTAATGCATCTTGTTTGTTTAATCTGTAGACAAACAAAACAAATGAAAATGAGTATTTGCGGTTTTAGAAAGATCGACCTGCTAGAGCCTTGAGTCGACACACTGCACAGCATGCTAATCAGAAAATAGATCCATGTAGCTCAACATGAAACCACACAATGTTGCTCTCTCAGCTCCCCGTTTGTGGAAGAAAAGGAATAAGCAGAATTTCCCAAACGTTGAACTTTTACTCTAAAATCACCTGAAAACTCAACGTGTTCTCACTCCCAACGCCTCAAATACCAACGACTTTCTTTATGTTTAGCTAACTACAACGTAAACCCATCCAATATTAGTCAATATTAGATGGTCAGAGCAACTGATGTATAATAAACAGCAGAAAGTGTGCATAGTGCAGGAGGGAGTGGAGGTCAAACAAACACAGGACTTTCACCCAGGAGACCGCTGTTTGTGTCCTCGTCAGTCTTTACTTATCCTTCCGTAGTACTTATGTACTTCCGTAGTACTTATGTACTTAGTACATACTTATTTTAACTCAAACCACAAACTTTTTCTTAACCTCACTTAGTAGTTTTGTTGCATAAGTAAAGCGAGAACAAAAAAAACTTCCACACACTTCTTCACTTCACTTCAGAGATATTTAATGAAGTTTTAGTCCATAGACCTTCATCAGGTTACTTGTAGTACGTAACCTAATGAAGGTCTATGTACATAAACACTGACACTAAATATTTCTTAATAAAGTCAAGAAGACAGTGCAGGAGGTTGTTTTGGTCCGTACTGTTTGCTCTTTCTTTGCACGAGGAAACCAAAAAACAAAGTAAACTTGCATTGGAAGTTTATTTTGAAAAGCAACGGTATGCATCTAACCAGCAGAGTGAATTTGAACACGGAAGTTTATTTTGAAAAGGGGGCAGAAACTGAGCCACCTGGTCAACTGTTTCTATTTGACCAGTTTGGAGAGAGAACTCGTTTGAAAACTTAAGTTTCACAACTCATATTGTATAAAAAATAATAATTATGGTTTCAGCTAAGCTTCATCTCAGTCATTTTGCTTCTGGTTTCTATGAATCCTAAATGATTCTTGGAAATACTTCAGACAACACAACCAATTCTTATTTTTACTCCGGCTGATAATATTGCTTATGGCGAGGCGCTGATGAGAGAAACTGGTTTTCTAGTAAAAACAAAATAGAATAAATCTCACCATGAGATCGATCACGAGGTCTTTGGCTTGTGGCCGAACTTTGCGCTAAAAGAAAGAGAGACGCCTGACAAACGGCAATGAAAACATCTTCGGCATAAGCAATTAACACCTCAACGTCTGCACCACATGGGGATGAGCTCCTGGAATTCCTAATATTGCACATGGTGGAGTTTGAACTTCCTGATTTAGCAAAGCAAACATTGAAGTTCCTGCCAAAAATGGAGAACAAACCTTCGGCCAAATTCCACCAACCGCCTCATTTAATCCTGACTGAAGTTGTGCTTTTAAGAAGTTCAGATGCACGACGTAAATGCAATTAACCAACAAATTTAAATTATCGAGAGTTTAAATTGTCTGAAATTAATATCATGAAGGATCCTCGTGACAGACTCTGAGAAGGATTGAGTCAAAGAGCTTTGTCTGAAAAGGACAGGAAACATCCAGCTAATTTTAACCCCGTGTTTCACTGATCCCCAGAGTGACTTGTCTTTACTTCACCCGCCACCGGCTCTTGCTCAGCAGCACTTCAACAGAGCAGGAACACATTGTCCCCGCTACCATGCCGCTACCTACCACCCGGGTCTGGAGGACAGTGGATGTGTGTCACCCCTCTGGAGGGTGATTTTGGGGGGGGGGGGGGGGGGGGGGGGG
>NW_022280099.1:357109-364571 GCF_004355925.1 Anarrhichthys ocellatus | reverse complement strand
GGGGGGGGGGTTGCTGATGTGCTGTTGACAGTGTGTTCGGGACGGAGGCAGCTGGGAATGCAGAGCCAGCGGTACTCTGTGTCTCGCTAATCAGGCCTGTCCCGTTGTTAGCCGCTTTACAACCACTTCTCTTCGCTCACACAGCTGTCTGCATTGACACATTATAATGTTTTGTGCATAGAACAGGTTATACAAATTGTTAATATTAATATAGTACATACGTTGGTGTTGAACATGTAAAAATGTGTGATACAAGTGATCAGACCACTCCCCCGATAGTCAACAGATTCTGATTCAAATGTTTGTAAATCCTGATTGGTGCACAGAAGTATGTGACATCACCTTTTTCCCCCAAGAGCGAAAAAAGGAAAAGAAATCTCTGGTGTGAAATAACAGAAACTGTTAGAAAATAGCCTGTTCATGTAGGATCCATCACTGAGTAATGCTTTCAGAATGAGGTCCTTTCCACACACTGTGTAGAAGAAGGGGACCTGGTCACTGTGACGTCGCTCATTAGTTTGTGGGTTCCGCTGTTTTTTTAAGCCTCGCAATTTGGCATTTTGGCCGTCGCCACCTTGATTTTTAGCCAGGGGGGGAGGGTACAACCTTACGCCCTACAATTAACTTTCATGAAGTGAGAACACACTGTGAAAGGGTTAAAGTTGTAAGATGAACACACAGACAACTCCCAGACCGGACAAGATCGTGGTAGCAACCTGTCAATCACCGTGTAGCCCCGCCCTAAAGCATCCCCTGCTTTATGGTCTGTGTGACTCTAAATGGACCATAATGTACTAAATGAACATCATGCTGTGTTGAAGAAGACTTGAAACTAGAGATTGAGACCATAAACTCATGTTTACAATGTTTACTGAGGTAATAAATCAAGAGAGAAGTAGAGTCATTTTCTCATAGACCTCTATACAACCAGAGGAGTCGCCCCCTGGTGGACACTAGAGAGAATGCAGCTTTAAGACACTTGAGGTTGCCGTCTCGTTGGGGTGGAGAAGAGATCTGATTACTGACCTGCTGCATGTATACATAGATTTATATAGCGTGCTCTCTCCTGGTAATTAGTCCGTCTTACAAAAGGTCTCAGCTGATGTTCCGGCAGTGAACTGCAGTGAACACAACACAGGCGAACAAACAGGGCTCAACCGCTCCAAAGCACCCTGAGTGCAAAGATATGTTTTAGTTTCATTCTGAGCCGCCGCCAAACACGATCTGGGTGCTTGGAGACCAAAACCAAACACAACAGATTCAGAGAGAGGAACAGGAGGAGAGAGGAGCTCTCTCTCTCACACACACACACACACACACACACACACACACACACACACACACACACACGTTTGTCTTCATTAATGCATTATACAGTTTTGAGGAAGAACATATTATCACTTAGAGAAATGGCCTGTAGGAGTGGCTGCTGTAGGGGAGGCAGGAGATGAAACCTTATCGGTCTCGGTGCAGCAACAAGATGTAAATCAACTAAGTGCAGCAATAAAGTAAAATGTAATTTATGACTTTTTTCTTGCAAATTAATGACGTTATATCCCCCTCCTCCAGCTCCGTCATTTTTATTTATTTTTTACTCACATTGGACCTAATACGCCATCATACTGATACGACTGTAAACATTGTGTTAGAAAGTATAAAGACAGGCAACATGTGGTAATTAGTAATTAATAACTTCAAACATGTGAGGATTCATCTGGGGACCCTGAAAATCCAAATGATATGATAATCCATTGTTCAAATATTTTAATCCAGACCTAAATGTTGGACTGACGTAGAACCACGTCTCTAGCAGCAGTGTGGCTAAACAACTAAACAACACACAGGGTTACAAAACGCCGCTCTCGAGGTTTGAGCCACTGACTCTGTAATAACAACTCTTCTAGGTAATAACAACTCTCCTGGGCGACTGTGGCTAAGTGGAAAGCAGGGCCGTACTTCAATCAGAGGATCGGCGGTTTGATCCCCGGCTCCACCAGTCGCATGTCGATGTGTCCTTGAGCGAGACACTTAACCCCAAAATTGCTCCCGTAGCTGCGCCTACGGTGTGATAGAATCTGACTTGTAAGTGTCTTTGGATAGAAGCATCTGCTAAATGACTGTAATGTGACGTAACAACTCTCCTGGCTTTCCTTGTATTTCCCGTCACCTCTACGCCGGCGTATAGACGCTGAGGTTTAGAGGCGTCGTTCATTCTCGTTCCTCGTCTCTTCTTTCAGAGAGAGTGACCTCACGACTTCAACTTTGCTCTTTGAAAATGTGCTTTAAAATAAGGACGAGTGGGAAACAATGTGAAAATATAAAGGAAGTCACGTCCAGAATGAAATACGGTGTTTAATAATGGAATACGGATCAAAACCCACAACTGGAGTTAACAAGTGCACACTCAAAGGTTTGTCCACGTGTTGACATTGACTGTGATTGAATAGGATATAGAATAAGTGGCACTGGGAGGAACCTCCTTCTGATGTGCATTTCCTGGTTTATATAAGGGTCCTCCATGTCTCATAAATCTATTAATATGAATGCAAAACACAACACAGGCTGTGGTGCACGTACACACACCAGAGCTCTGTGCGGTTGTTTGTTATCAGCAGGAACCCGGGTCTACATGAGGGAGGAAGTGTTACTAGTTCCCACCATAACTCAGCACGGGCCTAATCAGTGATGGTAGCTTGATGAATGGAAGGCTACAGTACACACGGACCATAAACAATGAGTCAGACTGGTATATCTGACAATTATAACCACCCTTCAAGGACTTCTTAACATATCCAAACTCGGTCTTAACCCCCCCTCCCTCTGCACACACATCCCCCCCCCCCCCCCCCCTCCTCCTCTTTTTAGCGCCAGTCATGTGGTTTTGTGAAATGACAGGCTCCACGTTCTCACACACAGTAAATCAGACACACACACACACACACACACACACGGCCGTATATCACTGTTGGCGTTCACACTGTTTGACCTCCACCGGGCTGTTTGCAAATGTCTGAATATAGAGAGCAGCGATGCGAGAAAAAAACCCAACTACAAAGCAGCAAATGATAACCTCCGTGTTCTCACGCTTTGTAGTCGCACACACAGAACATTAAACATCTGTCAGGCCGGTCTGACCCACACAGTGTTGTACTCAACTCTCACAGAGGCACAGTCCGGAGCCGGTGCAGGTCCGAACGTCTCAGATGTAAAACTAAAATCAAACTGACATCGCCACATAAACTGGGACTCCAGTGAATTGTACTCTGTTTTTAATAGTTTTATTCTCATTTCAGTGTATCCAATCATTACCTTTTGGTGAATTTAGGAGAAATCTACAAATGCAAATACATAAAGCGTAGTTTATTGTCTTTCCGCTGGTCTGAAATAACAAAAAAAGACCAAAAGTTAAAAATTGACCAGTTCATGAAAAATGTTTTTGCCTTTAGTTATTCATCTTAATAATATATCCCGTATCATGTTGGATCAGCGAGTACACAACTCAGTCTCATGGCAGTTTGTGAAATAGTCACAAAATGCAATCTATTGCTTTTGCGTACAGGGACACGAACTGTCCTTCTCTTCGTTTGTCATATGGTTCTTTGGGATACTAAAGGGTTCTTAATTCATGTTTGAGTTACTAGGATGGTAAAAATTTGCAAAAGAAAATTAAAAAAGGTTCTTTAGAGAACCAGAGAAGGTACCTCCAAGAACCATGTTTGAAGGCTCTTTGAGGCACCTTTTCTGGTTCTTTGAAGTTCCTTAAACGTTTTTTTAAAGAAGCGTTTAAGAAAATGGTCCTTTAAGAACCTTGGTCTGTAAGGTTCTTTGTGGAAGCAAAAACGGTTCTTTGATGGCATCACTCTAAAGAACCACTTCTGGTTCCAGAGGGCACCTTTATCTTTCTCTGTGCACCTCCCGTCCACCAATAGTCGTTTTTTCTGATGTTATAAAGTCTGTGTCCTGCTCTGACTGTTGTTAGTCACGTGGATGCGTTTCATTTGTGTGTCCACCACAAATAAGGATCCTCACTGACTTTCAATCGACATTATTTTTGTGCTGAGCGACACTATAAAAACTGAACATTCGCGTCCCTGTACACAAAACCAATAGATTGCATTTGAGTATTTCACAAACTGCCATGATACTGAATGACCACCACCAACCACTACATATACAAGTAGTACAATTACTGCAAAACAGCAGCA
Source organism: Anarrhichthys ocellatus (assembly GCF_004355925.1). Taxonomy (NCBI): domain Eukaryota; kingdom Metazoa; phylum Chordata; class Actinopteri; order Perciformes; family Anarhichadidae; genus Anarrhichthys; species Anarrhichthys ocellatus. The sequence goes on along the minus strand of NW_022280099.1, from coordinate 360,366 downwards.
ATATAACAGCTGAGGATGACGAGCAGGGTGGAGCCAGTGTGACTCTGCGGAGGTCAGGACAGAGACTTGGAGAGACAAGAGGGGACAAACCAGTAGTTATTGCATTAGCCTCAGATAGTAATGAGGGGGCTTTGCTCTTCTCTTACCTGGAGTTTGGTGCCAGAGAGCACTGATAATGAGAGGGAGAAAAAAGGGTGTGTGTGAGCCTGAGTGGGCGGTCTAATGACAGTGATGTGTGTGTGTGTTTGCATCTGCATGCAAAGCTGTTGATGCAGTTCTGTGCAGACTGGTGAGGTCGATACATGTGTCCGGGGGGTTCGCATGTGCATACATGTACACATGAAGTGTGTGTGTGTGTGAGTGTGTGTGTGAGGGATGGTAATGTGAGCGTCTAGCATTAGGAGCCAGTCCCTCAATCTGCCACTCCCACAGACAGTCTGGAGCTCTGCAGCACTTGAGCACTTTTTCTTGGCAGGCTGTAAAAAAATAGATCTAAATGATGGTGAACGGTTTTCTACGAGATTGTACTTTACAGGGATGTTGATCAAATACTGATTACTTTGTTTTGGAATACAATCGAACCACCGATTGGGTTCAACGCCACACCGAAGCTCCCCACCTCCCTGGTTTTGGTGCAACCAAGGAGCAACCTGCGTCATGAGGAAATTCCATTGCTGGTGATAAATGAACTCCTTAGCAGTCATTGCCGTGTCATTTGTACCCTAATTTACTAACTTAGGAGTGGTGGGGGGGGGGCGTCCCATTTCAAAAACACACACTTTATATTCCAAATACGTATCAACAAAGACTGACTGGTTCTAATTTGCAGATCCATGTATCCTAAAATCCACGCTGATCAATTCTTTAATGGTGCATTCAGGTATTCGTCAATAAGTGGTAAATATGTAAAGTAGAATGAACCAAATAAAAAGCGATTGCAACATGCCAACACGCTACATGTTGCTCTCGTTAGCAGCAAAGACAAGTTGTCAGACGTGAACTGCATGTTCCAGTAAAAGGATTTCGGTTAAACAGTTTAACATAAAAGAGGTCACAGCGCCTAATCATGAGATGTGTTATGGTTCCGTAGTGGCTGCTAATGCAGCGACATAACAGAATCTAGTGTTGCGGTAAGTAACTATGTACAGGCCACTAAACACACACAGTTATCATGAGTGTGTTTGTATGAATTTCTGCAGTTCACCTTGAGATTGCTTTGTGCACACAGTGAGTGATGCATTCCTGAGCCCCTCAGGGAACACGTTCAACAATACTGATTCTGAGGTTAAAGCAACCTTTGATGATGGTCCACCCTTCAAAATAATCATCAAACTTTATGTGTTTAGAACTTGCTGGAACAACAAACGTTCAACCATTAAAACTAAATTATGCGTTTTTAACAGTAATTTATCTTTATTTCACCTCATATAAAAGTGAATATCCCAACTTTCAACCAATGTCCCCACTGTTGTCCTCACCCTCACAAATGTCTTTTTTTCCAAATCAAATCAAATTTTCTTTCCAAATTGTCCTTCAGGCTACTTCCCAAATATACAGTATGCTCATCTTCCAACATGTCCTAATTTTCAAAAATGTCTCAACTTCCCAAGAATATGCTCAATTTCTAACCTGTCCCCAGATTTAAAAGTGTCCGTCCTCTCAAGGCTATAATTCAAATAAGTCCTCACAAAGATACATGAGCACACACACACACACACACACACACACACACACACACACACACACACAGATATGCAGCAGGTACAAACATGTTAACCCACAGACTCAGAGTTGCTGAAACATACTGTTCATATGGATATCACACACACACACACACACACACACACACTTCTAGCTTCCCCTCCCTCCCGCTCTACATCTCTAGTGAATAAAAAACTGACAAGAGTTTGAAGAAATGATGCAGTAAGTGGTTTTTCAAACACGACGCTTAGCAAAGCTTCAGAAACCCGGGAGGTGATGATTACCGACCAAACCGCCGGAAGGAGCCGACGCGCTGCTCTCCACTTTGAGTCGAGAGGAGGCGCCCATTCATTTTCTGAGCCAAACTAAAGAGAACGTGTGAGAATAAGAGAGCGTTACAGAGCAGCCGCAGCAGAGCGAGGCCTGAGAATCCCGGCTGCACAAAGTTGGGAACTTCTCTTCCTCTGAACCACACGACGGACGGACCTCATCCTTCAGAAACAATCTGCATCCTGTGGGAACTTCTCCTTTACATTGAATGACAAGGAGACGCAAACAATGGTGGTACCGAAAGTGTGATGTTTGGTTTTTCCACTGCGATATATCATCATCACGTTCACTGTAAAAACAAAAGTTAACAAAACACGTCTCCGGCCTCTACACCTGTTTAAACGCTGCAGCAGTGGAGGAGATATGTGGGATATCATCTCGACTGCTTAAAGAGGGCGCTGTGTTGTCAGTGTGAACAGACCTACAATAGATAAAGAAAACTCTCTCATTGGTGATGAAACCAATCACACAATCTCTTCTTATGTTCTTCATTAAATCCACAAGAAAGAAAGTAAACTAGAGAACTGCTTCCGTTTGAAAACAACCTTTATAAGGAATGTGTTGTTCATTTTAAAGAAATCCGTGAAACCACAGGTATGAGGCTACCAGCCATCTCGAGCATGGCTTCACTTCTTTATGGTAATCACACCAGGGTTGCACAACTAATTAGATTTATTGTCAATAACAGAAGCATAATCTTCTTTGCGTTTCCTAAACTGACATTATAAAGGAGCTAAGAGGGAATTTTAGATATCTCTTTTTATGGCTGCATAACATCAGAAAATACTGCCAACAGCCATAAAAAATGATGTGTTTTACGTAATAACATGTTGCATGAATCAGACTGTGAATGATATATGAACAAACCGCTCTGAAATGACAGGAGACACTGAATAGGGTAAAGAAAATGTAACCAATAGATACATTCATGATAACTGGCTCTGTTTATGTCAGTGTAGAAGGAATATCGGTGTACAAGCTGTACATGGATGGATGACCACCAGGTAGACTCTCGAAATGAAACCACAAAAGAAAACATAAAAAAGACAACAAAGACAGACAAAATGAATACAAAGAGACACAAATAACTCCATAGTGATGCAAAACAGATGCAAAGAGACACAGACAGACTCACAATGACTATCAAAAAGAGCAGAACAAGCACCAACGGACAGTAAATGACAACAAAGAGACTCAAAGTGATTACAAAGAGACAGAACAACTGC
>NW_022280099.1:315842-357099 GCF_004355925.1 Anarrhichthys ocellatus | reverse complement strand
ACAACTACAAAGAGACTCCAAATGACCTCAAAGAGACTCAAAACAACAAAGAGATGCATAACGACGACAAAAAGTGGCTAAACAACCACAGACACAAATAACTGTTGTAGTTTTGTGACACTTTAATTGTTTTGGTCTTTTTGCAAAGAGACAACATGACAACAAAGAGACACAGAACAACTGCAAAGAGACAAGATGATGCCAAACACAAACAAAACAACAACAAAGAGACACAAATTAACAACAAAAGAGGCTGAACACCTATACATTCTGTACGTCTTGCTCCTGCGGGGGACAGGAGGTGGGGCCCTCTGCATGTCTGTGCCCAGGGGCCCATTTCCTCATAATCAGCCCGTAAACATGCAGCAATAGATACTTCAGGGTGCAGGGTCTCGGGGTGCAGGATTAATCAGAAGAAGATCTCACTTCATGGAAACCTTTTGTTCACCATCAGATAGTCTCGAGACCTTTCACAGATGGAAACATCTTGAAAAGAAGTCAAATGTCACCGGGTTCGCTTGAACGTCCGCAAATGTTCTTTTTGACGCCATTCATCATTGAGAGAGATAACATGTTCAGAGTGAATTACAGGATTATGTGACCTGAAACACCTTTTATGCAGCTGAAAGGTATGTCAAGGCAAATGAAAGGTCAAAGCATTTATTAGCTGTTCTTTTCTTCTCTTCTGTGGCGTCTCCATTCTTGCAGGATCTTTACATGAAAGTTGCCAAGGAAACCTTCAGATAGGGGTGTGACACCGGTAGCGTCTCCTCACATCAAAAGACGGGGGGGGAGAGAGAGAGAGAGAGAGAGAGAGAGAGAGAGAAAAAGCCAAATCGCCCACTCATGAAGGTTTTCTTGTTGAGTCACTGGAACAGCGCATTGGGCCCCCGCGGCTATGTGTAAGAGAAGTTTATTCTGTGCCAAAGTATTTCACCCTCCGCTGTATCACTCCGCTGTGTGCCCAGACAAGCACAGGTAGGCACGGCGATGGCGGCGTGTTTAGGCAGGGAAGAGGGCTCAGCTCGCTTTACAGTAATGTTCAAAAGAGGAACAAAGAAGCACACCTCGGAGAATTAATCACCGCTAAGTCTCGCTGTCACTCTGAGTCGTCCTTCTCTTACACTGAGGATCAGCAGCCAAGAGAAAAAGTGCTTTTAAATTCGAGCCCATTGGCTGCAGCGGTTTGCGTTTCATGAAGTTAATCCCCGGATTAATACAGACTCCATAGAAATATTAAAATATGCTGCGTCTCCCACGCGCACTCCGGTTGTTGACATTCTGCTCTAGGGCACCGACCGAAAATATGTGACTGGTAGACTTCCAAACTTCCTCACGGCCCACTGACAACCGGTTTTATTCTCTTAAACTTGCACTCACTGTCCATTTTGTTTTGTTTTGGAACAACGGAAAAATGGGACTTTGTTTCATTTCTATTTTGGGTTTGTTGAGGTTCAGTTTTGTTAACTTGTCTTCCCATCAAATGAATCCAAATAATAATAAGACAATAAAAATCCCAGTGATTACAGATACCCAACATGATCTCGTATTAACAACACAACACTAAAAGGATATGCCGCGCATCATGATAAATCATTTCAGGCTTTTCTCATGTCATTTCATGCTGAGTCAACACCGTGAAACATCCGCTGGTAGGTTTAGGAGAAACATCATGGGTGGGCTTTAAACCAAGTCTGTCAACTAAGTAAAACATGAACAACAGAAGTACGGCAAGCACGTCTTAAACATCACTAATGTAACTTTAAAATAACTCAACAGCATCTGGGGACAATGACCTTTCACACTACATCACTTTCTATTAACGCATATGCGTTTGTATGGCAGTACAGACTACATTGCATAAACAGCAAGAATAGCGTTGTTACCACACAGTAAATGACTCGGGTCTGTAGACACACAGAGGACAGCTTTATGTTTAACAGTCATGGATAGGTGATCTTTGACACATCATTGGGTGAGACGGGCTGAGACACCACAGTAAACATCATGCGTTGGGATTTGTCTATTCCGTTTCCATAAGAAAAAAAGAAGTCACTAGGGATGGACCACTGTTACTTTAGGCAGAGCACTGAAATCACGGTTGCATCAGCTGATTGTCTACCAGCTGACTCGTGACATCCAATCACATTCATATGTTTCTACCAAAGCTGTGGACGTTCCTGACCAGACTCCATCCCAAGAAAAGGTCCCGAGCATAAGAAACAGATCACCGTGACACCGCCGTCTCCTGCCGACAAACTGAACCACGGCAGAGACCAAAAATGTTCGTCTCTTGCAACAGGATGTTTTTCGTCTCGCTGTTCCAGAGGATCAGCGATGAGTTAAACCAAATTCTCAGGTTTGTGTTGGCAGTCCGCCAGCCTGTGAACGGGTAATCATTAGATCAGGAGAGGGAATCCATGGCAAAATACAAAAATACATCTCCCACGCAGTGGATCATCTCCGCATATTTGAGTTGTTGATGTTCCGGTCTGAGGCCGTTTGTGAAGAAAGAATAATTGGTGGATGTAAAGAACCATCTGCAAACAAATCTTAAAACATGACTAATAAGGTTTTGTCTCCTGAACAATCAAGAAAGGAGATGATGCGATTTTGGTGAATTCCTTGTGAAAGTTTGTTGTTGTTTCACCAGATTCACCACAGCAAACACTAAATGACTGTTTTCTTGGTATGGAAAAAAGACTAAAAGCTGGTTCCCACACAGTCAATCGCACGTCACTGAGGTTTGATGCATCATGATGCAGGTTTGCTAAGACCAGACTCATGAATAATACGTAAACAAATACTTGTGAGAACAATGACCAACAAAGGAAACATATTTCCCAAGATTATCCACAACTTCCCAATGCAAATACTAACGTCGAGTGCTTTTTGAAACAGTGGTTTCGTAGCGTTCTGACTCGTGACTCCTTGATATGAACCAGTGTTTACTTGCAACCCCTTGTCACAGGTTACATGTGCTTCTCGTTCAAAGCGGTGTCACACAGTTTCATTTGATAAAGGCCTGAAAGTCAAATACAGAAAAATAGAAGAAGAAAAGGTCAGAAATAAATGAAGAGAAATGTGTTGACAGTTAATCATCTCTCTGAAGGATTCTGACCCCTTTGTTTGGAAACCACTGTCTATAACCATTAGGGCACACACACTGGGACTCATGTGCACTGAAAGATGGTGCTGCCGGCCCGGCTGTGTTGACAAAGCAAGGAGAAGCTCGGACAACGACACACACACACAGATGGAGAGTGACTTTACATTACATTACAGTCATTTAGCATAAGATGCTTTTATCCAAAGCGACTCACAATTCAGATTCTATCACATTCATAGACCGTAGAGCTGCAGAGCTGCAAGAGCAATTTTGGGGTTAAGCGTCTTGCTCAAGGATCCGGGGATCGAACCGCCGACCCTCTGATTGAAGGACAGCCCACTTACCCACTTAGCCACAGTCGCCGGGCAGACATTACTCCACTTTATCTTTATGTAGACAATAGTTGTTTGCTGCTATTTATATGCTTTCAATTTTGAACTTAGCACCTTTAAATTTTGATTTAAAAACATCAGACCTGTTGGATACAAATTAAGTTGTTTTTTTAAAGTACATGTAGAACAAAACAAAAGAAGTGTCCCTGCATCGGATCCATTCGTTGACGTCTCAGTTTACAACTTTCTAAAGACGATTGTCAGTCAGTGGAGTTCAGCTCTGACATGTTTCCAGGCTACAGATCCAAACAGAACAGGTTTAATCCGCTCTCTCTGAGTGTGATGTGAGATGGGATTAGTGGTGATGCAGCGTTCTTTGGCCAGAAGCCTTAGTTTACCGTTAGGTGTGCAAAAGGTCACAACACCAAGGAAACATCATACGTTACAGTACAGCTGATTTACACTCAAGTTCACTTTTTAATTGCAATTTATATCCATGATGATGACACGATTAGTTCTTGCAAGCGAGTTTCACTTCTCAGCACATTGTTCTTAAATAAAAAAAAAAAACATCATAAACTCATTTGTACTTTGTTTGCAGGATATAAAAACGTTGACCCTTCAGGAGAAGTGTGTGATGAGCTGGTGAGTTGTGTCTAGTCAGTGTAAGTGAGTCAGGTCAGTCAGACGTTCAATAAGGTCCTTTAAGATGACTTTGTTCTGAGACACACGCACACAAAGAACAGCTGCTGCAGACCTCAAGCCTTAACAGCATGAATAATCAGACATGTGTCCTAAACACACACACACACACACACACACACACACACACACACACACACACGTTCTGTGTCTTCTTTTCCTGGTATCCATGCGAGTGTCGTGCTTACACATACAAATGGTCAAAAAAGATGAACTAAAAAGCAGTGACGGGACTACATGATAACTGTATATTATGAATCAGTATTATTCACTGGATGTGTGAGAATATGGTGCTAGTTTTATTTCTGTTTCTACATCAGTTGATCCTGTGCAGAGTCACCGGGAGCTGGAAACCTTCCCTTGATCTTAAGACAGAAGTAGACAAAAGCAGCGTCTCATTTTTAGTCAGCACTGCATCTATTTAAGTGACTGAAACAGTGTTCAGTTCAGGCAGAACCAATCGCTTTACTGGATAACCACTAGGGGTGCAACCAGGCGGCAACCTCCAGTTCTGCCGATTGAAGCCAAAGCTTCATGTGTTAAACCTGCATTCTCTCTAGTGTCCACCAGGGGTAAATGAGAAGCATTTGACCTTTCAACTCATTGGATGCGGTCAAACCAGGTGTGGTTGTGTAGAAGTCTATGAGAAAATGACTCTACTTCTCTCTTGATTTATTACCTCAGTAAACATTGTAAACATGAGTTTATGGTCTCAATCTCTAGTTTCAAGTCTTCTTCAATACAGCATGATGTTCATTTAGTACATTATGGTCCATTTAGAGTCACACAGACCATAAAGCAGGATACGTTTTATGCAAAATTGTCGAACGCGAGGCTTCATAACGGCAGTCCACAAACCAATGGGTGATGTCACGATGACTACGTCCACTTTTTATATCAAATCTATGGTTGCAACGAATCATAAAACTCACGGTTCGGATCGTATCACGGTCTTAAATCATGGATCGGATCAGCACAAAAAAAACCTTTTAGAGGCACATGTGTGTAAATGTGTGTAGAAGGTTGAAACTGATCCGTTGCATCGATCCTATTGACCCTAGAATCGATCTTCAAAAAGAGATGCAGGTATAAAACCTTCATAAAAAAGGTTCTATCAGAGGACAAGCCAAAGAACCCTCGATGCTTAGTTAGCACCTTTACGTCTTAGAGTGGCTCCAAGACAGATTGTTCAGGACAGGGAAGAGGTGGTTTATGAAGTGACTTTTGTGTTACTAATACACAATTCCTTACTTGAAGATACTCAAAGAAAGTTCAAGAGTTGAGTTACATTGTTTGAGGATCTTCAGAGTAATAGACCTCTCTGCCCAGGTTTTAAATCCAGGGTCCCTCCTGCCTGGAATAAATCTACAGTTTCCCCATATTGCTGCAAATCCTGAAAATGGGCTTTGACCTCGTTGTACCAGACTCTTATTGTAAACCACCCAACAGCAGAGAGGCTCAAACTGCTTACGGCCCTTTATAGAAGTGACGAGCATACGCTGACAAAAGGACAGTAACTCTCTGAATCTGCTGAGATCAGCTGTCGCGGCTCACCGCTGCAAGAACACATCGGGGACGAGCTGAAAAGTCAGCTCAGAAAACTGTGAGGTCAAAGTTGGCCACATTAAATGACGTGAAAAGGAAAAAGACAGATGATGACACCTGATGCTAACGCTTGGCCTCCAGCTGTTGCGGCGCTCGGCATCAGAAGAGTTATGCAGCCAACACGGCTTGTAATGTTTTCACTCCTCGCCGCATGGATCTGGTAGCTATTTCCTGTTTGACGGGATTCACACATGCAACAACAAAAAAAGTTAAAAGTCTGTGTGTCACTGAGGTCGGCGCTCTCTGAACGGGGTGGAGGCAACAAGTTTGTGCTTACAACCAAATCCAAGCAAAAGAGGACATTTCTTAAGTTATCGGTCTTGATCTCCCAAACTATAATGTTCTTAAAATAAAAAAGGTATTTTTTAACAGTCGGCTGGCAAATGACAAAAGACTGACATCTCTATTCATCTGTTTTTATTATTATGTTTTTGTTACACAAGCAGGACTTCAGGATGCAATGTCAGCTTGTCCGTCTGTCGATCAGTCCGACGATTTCATCCAAAAAAGATCATCTTAAAATCACCATCTTATCACCTACACTAGAAATGCAAAAACCTATAATGGACAGGTAGACCTAGTGGTCAAATGTCTCAAGGTCTCCATAACCGAACTGAACACATTGTTGCTTCTAATTAATATGCTAATTATGACAAACATATTATCAAACAAATGTCCAACAAGATAAAATGATGAAGTGATGAAATGTTGGACAGACGTGGATGTAAACTTACGGTGATTCCAGTTGTATTAATGATGGGTCAGGTAACTGTGTGTAAGGTGTCGCTTGTCGTGATGAAGCCATCTGACTTTTTAACGTCTTTTAAATCATTGTTTTGGTTTTATGGCCCACATTTTACAGTTAAGTCTCACAAAAGCTGCTCTTCCCGCTCCGTGGCGAGGGGACAATTTGGTTGTTGAAGGGAGAGATTTCCTAAAAAGGGACCCGATATTTATAGACTTTCAGTTTCCATGGAGGGACGCTTAGTTCCACTACAACTTCTGAAACCGCCAAACATGAGCATCACACTCGTTTTTAAAGCATTAATCTCACGAGAGCTGCCCTTCGGTCATCTGCATCTTTGAAGTTTTGACTGACGAATCCCTGAAAACGGATCGGGGCTTTGAAATAAAGCCTTCTTGTTTCCCTCCCTCATGAGTGGATCCAGGCTTCCTCTGTCGTGGAGGTTTCTCTGGGAGGATGAGCAAACTGACCTGCCAGTGATCATCGCTGATGCAGAGCGTGTGTGTGTGTGTGTGTGTGTGTGTGTGTGTGTGTGTGTGTGTGTGTGTGTGTGTGTGTGTGTGAGAGAATTAGAAGCAGGTGTGTGTTCGCTTAGTAAAAATAGTGCAGAGCTGGTGTCCAGCTGTATGTGGAAGGTGACAGTGTGGAAACCTGAGCTGCAGCTGAACAATGTGCTCGTATCAGATGGTGCTTGACGGGTTTTCTTGGTTTGCCAGAGATGTCGCTGAAAGTATTATAAAGGCGCTAATCATCCTGGAATATTGATGACAATCCTTTGGACCAAGAAATGGAGCCAGCTGTTTGTATTGGACACCAAACCCAAGATAGCAATGTCAACAACACCACCTGAACAGTGACGAGATGAAATGTTGAAGGGTTTCTGGGTAAATACAATGCATTATATTGTACTCATGATTATGCACCCTAAACAATATGCAAAAGTTCTTTCTTACAGGTATGTTGCTCCACAGCTTAACCACCTATCTGCAACCGAAACCTCAACTCTCCACTGGTGGAGAAAACAAACACATTTTGGAGGGAAAGAAAAGTACAGGGGGCTATTTTAGGGTCGAAATATTTTGAAGGTCTAAAGATGAGGGCTGTTATGTAAGCGGGAACGCACCGCTACAGTAGGTGTTCCAGTATTTACAAAAAAATGCACGAGTGGGCGTTCAGATTACACGTACCCTGCATTTAAACAATGCACAATTGTGGGGGCATGTTGTTTCAGGTACCGGTGAGAAGATGAAATACAATTCGGGAAGGTAGATAGCAGAGCCGTGAGTATGCAGGCTCGTCAGATGCCAAAACACTGTACAGTGGTTTTAAAATACTCATCAATATTGCCGCCTGAGCCGCCGCGCTTTAGACCTGTCAGGGAAAAAAATATTGGCAAGTTCTAACAGCTAACTTGATAGTTATTACATTTTTAGTTTTGCAAATCATAAAATCAGTGCTTACTGAAATGTGAGTTGACAGTGACGATATGTTCACGCTACGAACGATGAGGCAATAAACTAGCTTATAGGTACACTAGATGTATTTTAATGATTGTAACAGTGAATAAAGAGGAACAATTAGATAATATAATAATAATATTTCTTCAGGGAGTGCAGTTAGTGACAGTGTGGGCTCCGTAGTAATGTTAGCTCGTACAGCTTGACAGAGTAGCAGCGGGGGGCGGGGCTTAGCAAAGGATCAATTCCTCTTCTGTTAAGTCATTTTTCTTGTCGTTATCCAATACCCTACATCACTACGTCAACGAGCACTTGAGCAATCCTTCAATGGTGACTCGGTGTCAATATAGGCACGCTTGGACCGTTTTGTAGCAATGACGCTTGTAGAGCGATCGTAGCATTAGTGTCGTTGCAATTATCAGAACGGTGATTTAACAGTTGAACAAAACTGTGTTTTTCATGATCGTGGCACGTTGTTATTCACTGTTTGTTGGCTACACAAATAAACTTCCAACTTATACATTTGACTTAAAGGGAAATCTAACAATACTACTTAAAAGTTAAATGTTGAGGCCAAGTTTCCATCCGCATACCTCTGCAGTGAGCGTTTCCTCCTCGTGTTACGAGCTACATGTCGATCACGGTGTTAAAATAAGAGTTGTGTTTCACGGAGGTGAGAAGAGTGTCGAGCTGCTTGGAGACACCGGAGCGACATCCAGGATCTGTGGACGGTCTTGTCTCTCCGTCTGTCAGTTATTCAGATCCTCTGGCACTCTGCTGGACTTCCACAAGAAGCATCTGGGACTCAAACTCTCTCTCTCTCTCTGTCAGACTTTTGTTTAAAAAGCAAAGTTGAAGATTTGAAGTGCGAGCCAAAGCACCAACCTGCCTGCACTGGCCAGGCTGAGGCGTGGGATGGCTGCAGGTGGGTGGAGATCACACAGGAAGTGCAGAAATATGCCCTGATTTACATACACTGATGTGGGCTTCTCTCTCTTTCTGCCCAGGTTCTGTAACACAGATTTTAACTCCTCTGCACGGTGAAAACTGGGACGTTCAAGGTCCACATGTTCCCATGTTGTAGCGGTAAGGTATGATGATTTATGTCACATGGATGCATTAAAATTCCATTGCAGTTGGAAGATGCATCCGAGTTATTTATGTGCCAAAGCAGCAGTAAACAGTGTGGAAACTCATGCAAATACACGGAAAGATCTGAATGTTCCACCTGCTTCCAAACAGAGAACAGTTCTTTAACACTTGTGGTGTTACATCTTTAGTGCATGTAAATAAAATCTGATTGAACCTTGCTATGGATTTATGTTGCACTGTGATTATTCACAATGCAAGGGTACAATAATCACTTTTCCATCATTAATTAAAAATAATGTATACTAAGGAGGGTAGAAATCAATTCATCACAGATGGACCACATATGTTCCCTTTTAACTAAGGAAAATCCTGCAGTATAAAAGACTTTACACTGAAAGATGATTGACATGTTCTATTATGATTGAAAGAAGCTAATTAAAGCCACTGTGAGGAGCCTTTAACTGGTTATGAAACCTTCTCAATGTAATCCTGATCCTCCATATGACCAACGACACCATCAGAGAGAAGATGAAGAAGAGAAGATTTTTATATTTATTCTTAATGCTCGTCATCGGTGCCACCGGGTCGGATTCTGGTGAAACCAGATGGAGACCCAGACCCAGATCAGGCTTCACCTGCAGCCTTGAACCTGCAGTCGGAGCTCCAGAGGGAGGAGGAGAGCTCAGCTCACGGCAGCAGCAGCAGCAGTGTCTCCTCCTCCTCCTCCTCCTCCTCCTCCTCCTCCTCCAGGAGCAGAGCTTCTCCTCTCTGGGAGCCAACACCGACACCACGCTGCTGGAGACCCAGGACGTATTGCTGGACCCACTGGAGGGAAGGGAGGCACGGGAGAACCAGAACCAGAACTGCGAGGGGCAGACTGTCAGACCCTGCTGCAGTGAGGTTTTCTAAAGGGAGTCTGGAGCTCAGAGACACTACCACTTTAGTCCACAGGGAGCGCTAACATCAACACTAAAAAGCTTTAAATAAATAATATATACATTATAGTCGTAATAATACAGCAATTATAATTGGGTTTTTTAGTTTTATATTATCATTGGATGTTTGATAAACTTTAAATTTTAGGTCATGATTTGATAAAATACTATTTAATAACTAAACTGCATCAGATCCAATGATGTCAATGATTAAATTTACAGAAAACAGCTACTGTTACAGTATTGCTGGTTAAATGTGTAAATAGGAAGGTTTCATACTAGAGGGGTTAACCTTCCTGTCTTTAGGAGAACAGTATCGTCCCCCTGTCTGAGCTGAGGGTGGTCGGGTGTCTTGTGGTTCATCTGTGTCACAGACTTGATGTCTGTCTTGAGATCTGACCTGGACACTCAGAGGCGAAGTGGCCCATTAACCTCCGTCTGGATGCCTCCTCCCAGCAGCCACTTAGCATTGCTGCTGTCGTCTCAGCTCAGCTACCTCTGAAGAGCGGGGAACCTCTCTTTTCCAGAGAAGTCATCCATCCATCCAGGACCAGCACAACAAGCCAATGCTAAGAGGTGTTCAGTTCAATGGCTTTCGCTTCAAGCTGAGCCCAGCAGACACGAGTCCTCGACCACCTCCCCAAAATCCGCTCAGGTCTTCCACTTCTTCTCTACTTGGACAGCCGCTGTGGTCAGAGTTAGAGATTATACAATAGCTCGGCAAACCTACTGTAGACGTGCAAAGGCTATAGTCAAACCCAGAGTTTAAAATTAAAATAAAATACAAATAGTCTAACCCCACCTTGATGCTAAGCATTCAGCGTTTATGGTCCAATGAATCCTGTATCATCCAGGAGTCCTGATGGAACAAACTTCACGCTTGTTTCTTTCCTCCTTTGAGTCTGAAAAACTCAGCAGCGACATGTTCATTCACACCAAAGTGGAGTAAATCACCGAACATTCAAGGGTGTTCCAGACTGATGACATCACGTTTAAACCCGAGTGTCTGTGAATCATCGAGTACGATTCACCGAAGATCTCATCACAACTAATGAGACTTAATTGGGGGACTTAGGTCTTGAGGTGCACAAAAATACTGTGCATGGTCCATTTCGGAATAATATACTATATACTACATCATATTGTGGGAATATAATGTTGATGCACCTGTAGAAAGAGGACGGAATGCACATTCGGTCAATCAAATTCAGTAGCCTACATGAAACTATCCCAACATGAGGTATGAATATATTGTGCAGTACTGTACTGTAGTACTATACTGTACTGGATGTACTTGTGAGGCACAGTTTGTGCACTGACAGATCAGTCTGTTTGCAGTGTGTCACAGATGGACACCAGAGGGATACAGACGGCGTCTCACATGTCAACCGTCAGAAACCTCATGTTTATCATCACCGTGAATGTTTGTGCATGTTTTGTACGTGTACAGAAAAGTCACATCATGCATGAATATGGAATTGGCCTTCGTTATGACGCTAAAAAGGAATAACCATGTGCTGGTGATCAGAGGAGGCCTCTTACAGAAATCTTGGCAGGATCTGTGCTGGTGGATGAATACACGATATCTATATCTGCAGTCTCAAGTGTTGCCCTGATGTTGGGTGAAAGCCCTCTTTCTGTCTTTGCAGAATTGCAAAGACAGAAAAGTCTGAATTGCAGACTTTGGAAAATAAATTTGCTTTTGAATCGACAGCCATGAACCTCTGGAAATGAGAAAAGGTCATTCAAAGGACTTCATCAGCCCAAGGGTCGTGAAACTAGCTTATCCCAAAGACAAACAATTCATTCTTCACTTCAAGCAGAAGCACGCTAAAAATCATCAAATTCCAGTGGCACCCGTCCGACAGCAGCTGTGAAAGGTAACTTTTCTTTCTTGCAAACTCTCCTTCGTTTCTCTCTGCACTCGGAAACCGGCAGATCTCAACGTGTTTGATTTTAAATGCCAATTCAGCTCCTCCAGAATCCCGAGGGTAGCAGAGGATGTTTCTAATGATTAAAAAATAAAAGAGCTTGATTTATCATTCCATCAGCCTTTGATCACGTCGTAAGTGGCACTGCCACTAACACCTGTGGTGCAGCCTTGACAGACAGGCAGCACAAAGTGGTTTGAGTGAAATGAGCCCAGGGAAGCGAGAGCAGAGACGTACAGTCAAAGACAACGCTCTCCTTCACTGATGATGAAGTTAAGGCAGATCTCATGTGACAGAGGTGCTGCCTGGCACCAGACTACAATCTGGAAGTTTTTTGTGGAAGGAGACAGAAGGTTGGGAGTCTGATGAAAGCACGAGCAAGGCAAGACGAGCGTGTGGAGAGGAAGCGTCAGACGAGGCGAATGCAGGAATACACAGATAGGTTTCACTTTCGGGACGTTTGGATGTGATGAATGTCAGAGGAGAAGAAAAGTGAAAATGAAAGCGGGAAAATACGAGGTGATAAGCAGACATGCTGCATCAAAGACTGTTAGTGTCTACCTCTTAAGCACGACGCCCCCGAATTCGGGGGCTATCGGGCTCAGCCCCCCCGAAAAAATTGTTCAGAAAATGGATTTATTGTTCGCCAATATTTTGGATTTGTACATTTTTTTTACCGGATTAAACAGCAACGTATGGGCAACACTATCATATAAGTCACTTCTTACACACTCCAAACACAACTATAGACTACTAATATAAGCATCTAGAATTTGTGGCCAAAAATCGCCCTCATATTTAACTGCACATCGATTTTGGACCACAAAGCTAACGGCTACCGAGCTAAGCAAAGCATTTTTCAGCATTAGCATTCGACGGCGAACGCATAAATACCTTCGGTTTTTCTCTCCGTGGAACCAGTAGAAAGCTGTGAGTGGACAATGGTACCATGGCAGTGGTCTTCGCCGAAAAAAATCATTGGTTTTTGGTCACCTTTTATGAAAAATAAAAGACCTTCATATAAAAGGTTAACTCAGTAGAGTTCAGATCTCCACCCGGTGTGTCTGCAACAACCACGGCTGTATTGTTTGATTGAATGAATACAACCGTCTAGACTGAAGTGTATCAGACGTGTTTTCCACTTGTTCATTCTGGGCCTGCACCATTTGTTGATGGGGGTTTGGCACATTTACGATCTGTGTCTCGGTATGCGTGAGGATTCTTTACCTCAGGCTACAGGATTTAGACAGCTCATCAAGATGAGTGACAGGCGCTGGAGCGAGAACTTGAATGCAGAACCAGCAATTTATGCTGACTCACAGCCGAAAGCCTGCCTGTTGCCGCTTTAAATAGGCGCTGGCTAATGACGACTAAGTGAAAGATGCAAAGAGGCTAAAACAGCAGAAACTGGTGGAGCCACAGTACAAGCTCAGAGGGGGGGGGGGGGGGTAAGGGCAGATTTGGACGCAGAGTTCGGTTTTCTGAAAGGGAGCCGCGCTGCACTCAAGGTTGACGTGCTCACTCGTAATGAGAGCTGATTTGGGACTTAATCACGCATTAAGCCTTATTGTTGCACTTCCGGGTCCGTCTGTCACGCTGTCTCAGCCCCAACGCCCCGGGGCTCCACCTCACAGCGGGCAAATGGCATTACGCAAGGTCCGGCTCGCCCCGTGCCACGTCTGTGAGTGTGTGATGTGTGTGTGTGTGCGTGTGTGTGTGTGAGAGGGGAGTGAAGGGTCAGTCTGTAGATCTGGATCACACTGCGCTCATCATTAGCCTTGTATTTACTCGTGTGTGTGTGCGTGTGTGTATCCTCTTTTATTTATATCATTTCAATGTTTTTTGTATTTATAATATAAAGAGTCATACATACATACAAATTTAAATATAATATAATACATATAATATAATAGTGTATCTATAATTATACACCTATTTTGTGAAATCTTTTAATCTTGTAAAACTATTTAACTCAGTTTTAACTTGTGTTTCACATAGTTCTGTTTAATTGAGCATATGATGTTCGGAGTTATGGCGTTCCTCTCTCAGTCCAAGCTTGTCTATAAAATGTGTAGCCTTGGGTGGTGTGCATGGAAGACAGGCGTGCCGCATCAAATCTCTTTTCGATTTCAAAAGGCAATGAAATGACTCAAACTATTCCAGAGCGCTCTGACTGAACACCCCGTGTGTTTTAGTTCAGTCCTTCTCCCCTCACTGCTCACTGAGACACATGCTTCAGCCTGCTGTTCCTACGCATGGGAAATACAGGAGACGGTCATCAAGGTGAGATCATACGGTTTGCTTCAACGATAAAATAACTAAAAGAAATGAACTTGATTCGTCACTTTCTCATTTTCCATTCAGTATTTACATTCTATGCTACATAATACCTCAACACAACATATTATACTTTTCACTTTACTACAACTAGTTTCAGATTAAGTTAAATATAATGAAGGGTTAAAGATGAAATCATCCGAACAGGATATCAACATAAGCAATAAAGTGAAAAAGCTTCGTCACAGCTTTTATCACATACAGTACAGTATATATATATATATATATATATATATGATGTATATACACTCAGTACGTCAGCAGTAGCTCAGTGTGTTGGGACTTGAACCATGTACCCACACGGACAGTGTGACGGGCGGCTAGATAAGGTGCCAGTTCACCTGCTGGGCAGTCCTGAGTTCCCCTTGAGCAAGACACCGGACCCCTGAAACTGGTCCTCGGGCGCTGAACAGTAGCAGCTGCCCTCTGCTCCGAATACTACATGTTATATTCTCTGTGTGTGCTGTGCAGCGTACGTACATGTGTGACAACAAGAGTGGATCTGATTTACAGATACAGTCCAGTGTGAATGAAATGGTTTGGCTGAAGTATGCAGGCGTGGGCTCAAAGTATGCGTCGGCCTATTCTATGCTCTCTCAATACAAACCCACAGGACTGTCGCATTACCGTCAGCTATTCTGATGAGGAGCCCAACCCACTTCTTACCCTCCTAAATCATTGGTCCATGCTCTCCACACACACACACACACACACACACACACACACACACACTCTCTGGAGGTGCTCATTGTTTTGAGTTCACCTCAACACTTTGATGTGAAGGGTTCAAGCGGAGGCTCCCTCCTCGAGGGAGGGGGGGGGGGGGCAAAGAGCCGAATATTCAGCGTCGGAAACATCTGGGAGAGCGCCGCTAAGCAGGGCTCGCTTGGCAGGCGGTTGGTATTGGCACCGGCAACCTTCCTACCGGGGGCCTTTCATCTCCGTTTGAACATGTGGACTCGGCCCTAACCCTGGGAGGAGTCGGAGGGCTCGCCGCCAGCTGAGAGGCCGAGGCGTGGGCTCCCCGAGGAGGAATCCGGTTCTCCTGCTGTCCTCAGGAGCTCCGCCGAGCATTCCTGCTCTTCATCTTTTAACCTGTTTTCACTGATGAATCAGTTTGAACTCTGAGACCCTTGCTGTCAAAATGATTTCTAATGGCTGTATTTGGATGTATGGAATAATATGAGTGATAAAAAAAAGTGAAATATATAGTTATATAGTATATAAAAGTACAATGTAAGAGCTGCAACAGCTGGTTCGAAAATGATGACCTCGCGTGACCTCTCTGTACTAAAGCCTCTTATTCTTCACTTTATCCCAGCCAACCTTTATTCAGCAACTACTGATCGGTTGTGCTATGATTTGGGAGAGTTTTGAGGCAGCCAGCTGCATTATTTCAAAAACATAATATCAATAAAAGTGCTTTTATTTCAGGCGGACCTGATTATTTTCAATTTGAGCTGTGTAATATCTTCATGCACTATATTAACCAGCAACATATACACAATATTTACCCATCTGAATAAATCTCACAAGTGTTATCTGACCTTGTAGTTACAGAACTGTGGTCTCCTTAGTATGGGTATGCCATTTTCGAGCAGAGGCCTACAAATAGGGCCCGAGCTTATTAAGAGCCATTAGGACTTTTTATATTTCATATTCAGTTACATTTTTTTGCAGTGTAATTATTTAGCTGCTGAGCCAAAGAGAGTTAAATTGAATTACTGGAGTAATTACCGGCAGTAAAATATTAAAACCATGAGCTCAGTGTCATCGCTGTAAGCTATAGCCTCACCAGGTTTCATCCTAGAAGGACCCGCTATGTCACATCCGAGGGGTCACACACCCTCGACCCCCCCTCTGGTTCAGCTGTGTGTGAACCAAATGAGGCTTCTGGGTTCATTCTACACCAAGAAAATGTGAAGAAAAGAAGAACTATACTGTCATTCAACTTAAAATCTCCTCATATTTAGGTGCAAAGTCTATTAACCTTCGTGTATTTTCCACCGATAAATAACTCTTTTTGATTTACCCGTTAACTTCCAGCTTTGTCTCAAACTGAGATGCAACAAAGAAAAGATTTAACCAGACAAACGTCTCTGTTCTACATGGAACTGAGAGGATTTTAAGGATCATTTATTGTCATTATGCGACACATGGGTTGAAAAACAAAATGCAGCTGGAGCCCATTTGCTGCACAAGAAAAGAAACCAAACAAAACAGAAACAGAAGTGCATTCCTGTTGTGCTTTTTTTTTTGCATCAGGAGGAATGTAAACACACAGCAGAACAACACTCTGGGCAATATGGCCGACATCTCCTCATCCACTTGGACTATGTTTGAGCATCGAGCCCCACTCGTCCCACTGGAGTCCTGAGCTCCACCAACACAGACTACATGTGTTTGAGTCAATAACTCTTCATTCAGAATTTTTGTCGATATATGCAAATAAAGAATGTGATATCTTATGATTTTATGTGCAGAAACCAGAAGGTGGACCTTAAAGGGGACGTATCATGCTCATTTTCGGGTTCATACTCGTATTCTGGGTTTCTACTAGAACATGTTCACATGCTTTAATGTTCATAAAACACTTTATTCTTCTCACGCCGTCTGTCTGAGTATATTTGTATTCTCCTTGTGTCTGAAACGCTCCGTTTTAGCGCCTGTCTCTTTAAGCACAGTTGGTTCTGTTTGTCCACGTCTGTGCTTTGCTGTCTTTACAGCAGAACTATGGAAATCTTGGCTGAATACGGGTTGTGTGTGATTCTACATGGATTTAGTGTTTCGATAGTATTTAAGTAGCACCCAGACCAGCTTTGTTACTTTAAAAAAAGACACGGTAATCTCACCATCTAAAATATGGGGCCTTTAAAAAAAGGTTTGGGACTTGAAGAGGAACCTCTATCCTCAGATCCACTACAGTGTCTTTGCTCCTCTTACCTGGAACCAGGTGGCTCCACTGTTCCTCTGGCGGCGGCGGCGGCATTGGAAGCCGTCCATCTCCTCAGCAGATTATCTGTGTGGATGAGGAACATGTGTGAGACTTTCAGTTAAACATCAAGTTGAAGCGCTCACCCAGTCACCGTGGAGACCGCTTTGTGTTGGTCGTTCGAACGATCCGAGAGGACGAGCGTCAAATGGGCCGTGAAACCGTGAGGAAGCTTCGGTGTTGTCCAGGCATGCTGGGGGATTTAGGACGGTTTGACATCCAGGCGAACGGGACAGATGCCTCATGCTAAACATCTTGAATTTCATGGTTTTTAGAGCAATAATACAAGAGGGAAATTACAGTCAAGTAATCCTTAATTATAAATGATAAAGATTACAGCAGTCAATTATCAATAAATTCACTTGCTGTAGTATTTGAAGCTAAAATCTGTGTAGTTTGGGTCCAGGGTTGCAAATAAGGAAGACACAATAAACATGACTGTATGAGTGCGATTGCACGGCTGTTTTACAGGTGCTTAAACCGTGTCCATCAAACTAGTGAAACTTATCAATTGGTCAGTGCTAATGAAATCAACCAAGCAAACAGAATTATACTTGGATATTTTGCAGAATACAAGGTTGTCTAAACTTAACACTTCACCCCAAAACCAGAGCTACACTCATCCGAGACACGAGGTGGACAACTTTTACTACTTCAATTCTTCACACACAAAGAAGTTTCCAAATGTGGCAGCCATTTAAAAACAGCCCAAAAAGTGATAATAAAACTACACCAAAAACTCACCAAAAGTACAACCACAGCCTCCTCCACAGCTCAGGTATTCACTGGAACACTCAGCTAACCTTCCTCACACATTTATTTTTGCTAAAATATCACAAATATCAGCCACTTCCTGAAGTCCTTTGAAAGTTCTGCTGCTCATTGGCTAACCTGATGCCATGTGGCCTGAGGACAGCCAATGAATGAACACACATGAGTGAGTGACAACTAAGGCAGCCAATGAATGATGAGCTGCATGGCTTCGATTGTGAGTTTTCTGGTGAAAAGGCAGCATTCCTTGTAAAAGAAGGTTTGGGTTTTTTTGCATTCCAATGACACTTTTCGGAATCAAAGGACAACAAATGGGTTAAAATAAATGTTCCACTTACATAGTCATAAGAACTACATCTGTTGGCCAGTAAACACAACAAACACAATTTAAAGGAACCACAATCGGCAGACAGCACTGGACTCTGAGGAGAGGTTCACATTTTTAAGTCTGTCTTAAAGGGCCAGTGTGTAGAACTTCAGGGGATCTATTAGCAGAAATGAAATATGATAATAATAATTATGTTTCCAAGAGTGTGTAATCTCCTGAAACTAAGAGTTGTTGTATTTCCCTCTGCCATGTTGCTCCGCCATGTTTCTACGGTAGCCCAGGACGGACAAACCAAACACCGGCTCGAGAGAGAGACTTTCACATTTTTACGTTCAGTTGATTTTTATCTGCAACCGCACCGCTCGATGTCCCCAAATCCTTGAACCAAGCACCATGAAGCCCAACAAGTAACCAGTGTGCACCAGTATGGACCAGCGGCCTTCACTATAACCAGCTCCTGCAGGAATCTGGTCTCGGCTTACAGGCTGCATTGTAGGTTGACACGCGATCTCATCATCATCTCCTGTCCTCTCTTCCATTGTGCTTCTCTCCAACTGGGTCAGCGGCCGTGCGCCGCATTGTGTGTGTGACCCGAGCACCGCGCCATCCAGGATTCCAGACACGTTTCCAGACACGTTTCCCATTCTTCTTCGCAAACAACTGCCGGGTTAATGAACACACGGCACGGCACATAACATCCCACCGAGCATGTGTGGATATCCAGCACAGCTGCTGGAAGGCTTTCATGCAGAGCTGGGGGGTGTTAATCATTTCCCACAGTGTCATTAGAGGGGCAGATGGAGGCACGCGGAGGACTCCCCTCATTGGTCTGGCGCTAACTGAGGCGGGAGGCAGCGAGGTGGCCGATTGGCTACCTGGAGACTGTACGAGGTGTTCAAATATTTTCAGACTGATGATCTTAGAAAGAAAAACAAAAACAGAACATTTTCTACATTTTTTCAAAGTTTCTGAACCGTAAATACATTTCATATCAGCCTCGTATCACGGTTGCAGAAACACACATGTGGTTAACGTTGTGGAACGATTGGTGAGTTTTGGGCAACTGAACTACGTGGTTGAGGTTACAGAAAAGATCATAGTTTGTGTTCAAATAACGTAACATCGTAACCAGACAACACAGCTACCGTAAATAAAACAACGTTACGTAACTAGCGTAAAGTCAACGTTTACTTTTGGTTTCACACGGGACAGAAACACTGGACTCCAGGTGATAGTCCTGTATTTGTTTGACTCATTCCTTCGAGGATTTTCTTGCTCTTTGTACTCGTTATTATACCACGTCATTTTTCTATAGCAGTTGGTAATTGTACTACGACACTTGCTCTACGTTAACAGTCAACGTATCCGTGGTTTGCAGAAACGTACAATTCCAACATGTGTTTTCTTGGCGACTGGGCTGCTCATTACTTTGATGAATCAGAAAGCGTTACTGTGAACTGCATCAATAAGCTCGACAGGCAGTTACCGTGAAAAGCTTTTTATTTTTTAAAAGGAGACAAAACACAATAAACTTTGGTATAAAATACTTTAATAAATAATAAGATTGTTCTAAGAACAAACAAAAAAAAAATTCCACTAACAAACCAAGACTTTTACCAAATTTTTGTACAAAATAATTACAATGTTCTGCACATTCAGGTCCTCCTGTGGGACTCACACAACGTAGGATTTACTGGCAGAATATGAATTTGGGTTCAAAATGATTTGCATTATTAACAAAAACAGCGAAATGTTCGTCCACAAACAGTGACAATATTTGACTTTTGTTTTTATAATGTGATGCTAAATGTTTGTGTTCTTAGTGCAGAAACAGACTTTACAAAACACTGGACAACAACCACAACAGCAACAAGTTGTTCCCTTCATTAGACCAGAATAGATACATGGAGGAGAGGCGGGGCTAAACATTTAGGACTCGCACTCGATTCCCATTCAAACCTCACACCTTTTGATTCGTCTAGAAGGGGATTCGGTGTCTTGCAATGGGGCACTTGAGGAGGTGGGGTCATACTTACTGAACACCCTGGCATCCACACTGTCTACCGACTGTAAACTATATATATAGAGAGAGAGACTGGCAGCAGAGCTTTTTACGTTGTTTGGACCCTGTGCCCTGTAAGGGATTAAGATATGATGAAACAAAACTGGAGGCTGTGAAATCACATCCCAAAATCAAAAGCTGTATATCTGAAGGGTTAGGGTTTGGGTTGTATTTCCATTATAATAATGGACAAAAGAAGTGCAGCAAAACCATTTCAGTTCCTTTAATTCCTGCAACTTTCAACCTGCAGCATCGACGGTAACAGTGAACCAAGGAGGACGATGGGTTCAGGCTGAATGAACGATTGACGTCTCATTTCTTCAGAGTTTGGTTGAGAGACCTTTAAGCTTTCGCCATTTTCAAATATCGTCACACAAAAAGGAAACCATGAAAGCTGGCCTGATGGCTGCTGTAGTACAACCTGTATGTGCTCGTACAGAGAAGCCTGTCGGACGCGAAACAGCATGAAATGTGGAAAAAGCTGAAAAGACAATTTCAGAAGAATCGTCAGTGGACTAAAGCATCATTCAGAAGCTGTCTCACTGAAACACAGAGCATTCAAATCGGACATTTAGAATTATTTTTGGAGGGTCGGCCCATGATTTGAATTTGTGGGTGTGGAACGGCTCTAAGTTTGCACACTGGGATACATTTGTTAAAAGATAAATGGCTGTATTTGGGTGATTTTTGCAAGGATGGCCCATAAGACAAACATTTGTAGGTGTAGAAAAACCTTTTTGAAATAATTTTAACTCTCAGAAACTTACAACTTAATTTTCAACGACGGCCTGTCGGTTAAAAACAATAACCTCTCACAAAGATTAACAAACAGATCGACATTCTCAGTGTTTGTGTTTCTGTAACAAAGAATCACAACACGTAACGAAAAACCGGCGCTCCTGATTCAGAGGGACCCTGGACTCTGAACATCTGTATAAAACCTGTTATAGTGTCGACAGACACTGATGAACGGAATGACATCATTTAAAATTAAAAAAAACAAGCACGAAAACAGTCTTTAGAATAACTATGATACAAAGCATCACTTAAGTTACTAAATTCAAATATACACAGCCATTTCTTCATATTTACATATGTACATCGCAAAGACAATAACCTTTGTGTGGTATGAAGAGTTGTTGCTCGGACATCTTTCCCTTTATATGTAATTAAATTCTGCATAAACTTTAAAGGAGGAAAAACAAATAAAAGAAATAAAAAAAAATAAAAAACAACAATAATAATAATAATAATAATAATAATAATAATAATAATAATAATAATAATAAGGGCTGAAGGCACTTTTCTACCGAAGCAAATACTGAAGAATCATCATGTTGACTCGCAGGAAGCAGTGACATCATTATTTTAAAGGATATACGTAAGAACCTTTAAGCCTCAACACAAAATGGAAAAGATGTTTATGAATGTAAACAACAAAAAAAATGCTCATGCCAGGTATCATACAGTGGATTCTCTGTGCCAACTGTCAAGCACTTAAATGTATATAAAATCTTTTTTTGTTTTTTTTGTTTTATATAAAAAGTCATGATGTGAAGTGTAGAAAAGGCCCGCAGGTTTGGGGCTAAGGCAGACAGGAGCCGAACGCACCAATCGGTAGAAACAATGTGAGCAGCTGCCGGCGGATGACCATCAGTCCAAAGAAAGGGAAGCGTGAGCTCGGATGAGGCAAAGCGGAAAAGTACGAAAACAATAATAATCTGGAGCGGTGAAAAAGAGAAGATTCTTCTTGATTCCAGAAGTATGACGAGAAGCCGTGATTTTTATTTGTCTTTTTTTGTTTATTTTTCTGTCTTTTTTATTTGCGAATTGGCTTTTGGTAAAAACAAGCCTCCGTGCTGCAGACAAAGTAGTTAAATAAGGTAAAAATAGAAAATGAAAGCATTTGTAATCTTCACTTTTTAAGAGTTGAGAAGTCAGTGACGTTGAAGACATCGCAGTTCTTTCCTTTCTTTCTTCTGCTCCGTCCTCCGTGTGTTCATACATAGTGGTCTTTAATGTCCTCGCTGAGCTTGGCGGCGTTCAGGTTTTTACACCGGTTGTCTTTGGGGCTGTACCCCGTCCGGTGCGGCGCCTTGACCGGGCCGCTGCGTGAAGTGCAGATGACCCCTCCCTTACCCGTCACCCCCCTGTCCTGCGCCCCCGCCGTGGAGCACCTCTGCGGCGGACACTTCTCCCCCACGCCCGGTGCCCTCTCCTCGTCTTCCTCCTGCTCCCCCTCCTCCTGCTCCCCTTCCTCCTCGCCCTCGGCCCCGTCGCACGTCCTGTCGGTGGGGGCCATCAGTTTCTTGCATTCGTACTGAATGTCTTTGTCGCGGTTGTCCTTGAGGGCGTTACTCGGCCTCAGCACCAGCTGGTTGTTGACCGCCGTGTCCTCGGATCGGGGCGCTCTCTCGCGCTCTTTCTTCCTCTTGCGGGTCCACCAGATGCAAACGACGATGCAGAAGATCCAGAGGACGCTGAAGACGACGCACAGCACCGGGACCAGGTAACCTGAAGGAGGACGTCGAAGGAGATGTTAGAGGGACATTTCTCTGGAAATAAAGAGCACTTGACCCCGTTTTGATTCACATACTCAAACTAGAAAAGTGGCCTCAGTAGAGGTCACAACAACAACAACAGTCCGAATGTTGCCTTTATGAACGAGGTAAGACTTGTTTTTAGCCGATTGCCGGAAATGCATTTAGCTACTGAGCACACTACTTGTTGTGTGCTCCTACCGGCCCTTTAAGAGGAGTGAGGAGTCAGAAGTCAATGACGGAATAAAACAGAGAATAAAATTGTCATGAATGAGTACAGAAAATATTAGCCTGATGGGTGCAGTAGTATGTAAGATTAGCCGCGGACAGACACACCCACACACACACACACACACACACACACACACGGACACACATGATCTCCCTACAGGATGATGCCTGGTGGCGATAAAGATGAATTTACATCCAGGACCCCCCAACCCATGTCTTTAGGTCTAGAGGACAGACTTTTGATTCATTCCCAGTTTTCCACGTTTCATGATTTGTAACAAAGAACTAGAGACATGTGACTCACCAACAGGCGGCGGCTCCACCTGCGTCTCCACTTTGACCTCCACCACGGCCAGCATGACGGTGCTGTTGTGGCGTTTGGAGAGGGCACCGATGATGGCGCTGGCCGCCTTCTGGATCTGTCCTCGATCACCGTCCTTCGATCGCCCGTCCTGCTCAAAGGACTGAGACACACATGGAGGACAGGAATCAATTCGTTGTGCATTTACACTGAATTCCACATGTTACAAAAAAAGAAAGAAAGAAAGGGGAGCAGCTTGAGGCCACATTTGAGATTTGGGGTAAATTTGTTTTTGACAGTCCAGTCCCACCTCTCAACTGCATGGCTTGTTTTTAAGGAAGTTCTGAGTAAATTCACTCAGAGAGCTCCTGATCTACTTTGTAAACTGGTTTTGTAGTTCAGTGATTCAATCAGAACAGTAGAGAAAGAAAACTAAGCTCATTTGCCGCATGGTCAGTGTGGCTGGAGGCTATGCAGGACAAGAAAACAAGAGAAAGAGAAAAACACATTCATCCGTCAGAATAAAAGATTCTCATCCTAACATCTGGCAGGCCTCGGACACCCCCCGCTGAGACCACAGAGGGTGGAGTTAATTGCCTAATAAGGTGCTGAGGGTGAGAGCAAAGGCTGGGGGGAGGGGGGGGGGGGGATTAGCTGTGTGCTGCGCAGTTCAATTAGGACAAACAATAGAGAACAGGCCAGCTGTGCTCCCCGCTCGGGACAAACACTCCTCTTTTCTTCTCCTGAGACAATCAGCAGCTCATTCACACACCTCTAGCCCCGCCCCCCCACCGTGACGGACAGACCGCGTCACGGCAACGCTGACTGTGACCGCAATGATCATCTGCTGAGAGTTGGGATCGAATGTCGCTGTTGTGTTTACTTCACTTAATCATTATTTTTGGAGGCATTTTTTTTGCCTTATTTAGATACTTTAAGTGACGGTGAAGGGAGAATAATAAACTGTTGAGATTACATGGTTTGCTCCTTAAAGCGGACCGATGGAGGCAGCCCACTAAACAGATTCTATTGTCTCCAGATAACCACATGTATGTTTTTAGCTTCTTATGATCCGTCCCCTTGAATTGGTCAGTATGATTTAAACTAAGTGCTGGAAACCACCCCCCCCCCCCCACCTTCTGTCTGAATAATAATGATAATAAATAAAACATTTAATAAAAAATAAATGCTTTGTACGTCACATTTCATACAGATAATTTAAAAATAAATAAAAACAGAAAACCTTACTTTTAAAAATAAATAAAAGTGGTTGGAAGCACATTGGAAAGAATTTCAAAAGCTGAATAAGAACTGGAAAACATTTTACATTCAACATTAAAAAAACATGTTTAGACATAAAAGTGTTATTTAAAACGGTTATTTAAAAGAAGCATGTGGTCTCTATAGCGTCTTTAGGATATTCCAGCATAACTGAAGAAAAGCAACATCTCCAATAAGGTGCGACGTGTCCAACAATAGTTCTACTGGTTCATGAAACAGACCAGGTGTGAAAAGTACGAATGTCCTGAACTCTCTCAAGCTCTCCTTTTTGATTCGTTACCCGTGTGTCACATTCGATGATTTATTTTGTGTCTGTCGAGTTTGAATGACGGGGAGGTTACGTTACAGCTTCCGTCAACGGAGTCTGGTGTCTTTGAGGAGCTCATTTAACCGTTTCTTGTCACGACTAACTCTGAGATTTAAGGGTTTAATTCAACCAAACCAGAGCTGGTGATTGATGGAACAGTGGAAAGACAAACGAAGACGGTTTTGGTGAGTTTTAAATGAATGAAGTGTGTTTTGACCAACAGCAAGGTAAACTTATGGTTTCTGGTAATGGAGTCCTGCGGCTATGAGGAGTGCTGATTTTATTTATTATCGATCCACTTCAATGTGCGTCGTGTTTCCATCACCTCCAATCAGAGCAGGAGCAGTTCAATTACCGAGAATACTGCAGAGTCCTTCGTCCCAGCGATGAATCCTGATTTGTAACCTTTTCCACTGGAGACCGAAGCCAGATGTTAGTGGGTGTTCGTGGGTTTTCGGTCCAGTGGTGAAGCGGCTTATTTTTTTCGCCCACTTCTTGCAGTGTGGCCATTCTGAACAAGTATAAATATTTCTGCATTCAGACGGTCGGACGACTCTGGTTTATAGGATGCAGACGAAAAATAAATAAATATCTAACTTAGCTCCCGAGGCTGAACGTTGCTTCCAAACATTTAACTAAAGCTACTTGAAGACCTGTTGACGTTCCTTCCAACACACTGGACGCAGCCTCAACATGTCCAGATAAAGCAGAGGACGCTTCACTCTCCGGGAGGAAGACAAACCCAGCGCTCATCTTTCTCACACACACACACATTTAGACATATTGAACCACTTGTTCCTCGCTCAGGTCGGAGGCCTCTCAGCAGAGCGTTTCAGGGGTTTTACAAACACACCGAGAGCCTTTGGAGAAGAGAATAAATCGACTCCCCGAGGCTCGCCGGGATTATAGAGATTTCACCCACACTTGGAAATGAGCGCTGACATTTCGCTGCAACACGAGTCGCCAGAGTGGGAGTGAGGTTTTTTTTTTATGTTGTGGAGTTTGGGTGGATGTCAGGTTCGCCACTCCTTTTCCTGTATCTGTCGCTCAAAACAGGCCTGCAAACATCAGAGGAGCAAGAACTAATCCCCACCATTAACAGCTTAGAGCCCCTCGAGTCTGGGTGGCCGAGAGAGGAAGAAGCAGGGAAGAGAGAGAGAGAGAGAGAGAGAGAGAGAGAGAGAGAGAGAGAGAGAGTAGAAAAGACAACAACAAAGACGGAGAAAGAAAAAAAGGAGGAGAAAGAGAAGCAGAGGCAGAGCAGAGATCAGCAAGGTGTCCCAACAGAAACCCAAATCTCATCCAGATGTTGTTAAAAGCTTCAAACGCCTCTCCCTCTTCTGTCTTTTCCTTTTCTCTTTCTTCTTTCTCTTTTTGTAACAAAGAGGGAAGAGCCATGAATACAAAAGTTCCGATTTTTCTGGACTCCTCTGGAAACGATTTGCAGTGACAAACTGAGTGTGATTTCATAAAGTGGGGGAAGAAAAGAGGGAAAGTGAGAGAGTCTGAAGCTGCAGGTGTGTGTTACTTATATACCTGCATGAGCTGTTTACGTCATGTATTTATAGATCAAACTCATGGATGTACAGTAGAGTAGAAAGTGGTCTACATAATCTGGTTGAACTGCTCGTTTCTCGTGCTGCTCGACTTCGTTGCAGCATTTGCAGTGTTCTTAATGTCGTCGTAAGTGGTGGAAAGAAGGGACGAGAGGGGGCTGATGTTTGAGTTACCGCGAGGAGCAATCTGAGCCAGAGAGTCCTTCTAAAGCAAACCTTCATCAGCAGACACATTTACATTGTTTTCTTTGTATTACTGTTCATGAAATTAAAGTGAATTCATTCACAATCGAATTTCAGGCTTCAGAGACACCAGAGATCAGAACTGCATCTGATAGAAAGTAATAATGACTTTTTCGAAATATTTCTATCAGCATTGTTACTTTTTTGTATTTTATCTTTTTGTTGTATCCAATTGTCGATCAATAGACCGTCTCAATAACGCATATCAATGTGTGTGTGTGTGTGATATTCACCATGGCGACCTCCACGGCGTCACTGTTGGAGTAGGACAGATCACAGAGGATGAGCAGCGCTCGCTCCTCGGCCAGCGTCTGAGTTATGGGGAGGTACCTCAGCTCGGAGCAGATGTTCTCTACAGTGGTGCCCTGCGACGCACACACACACACACACACACACACACACACACACAGATTAGTATCTGCACTGCCGGCGAGCAGCAATCAGCTTCTAATTCCTCCTAAGTCTGTTTCAGATGCAGCCAATCAGAGCCCAGCGGGGGGGGACTGTGTCTCAGATCTCAGATCAGTAT
This sequence comes from Anarrhichthys ocellatus, assembly GCF_004355925.1. Classification (NCBI taxonomy): domain Eukaryota; kingdom Metazoa; phylum Chordata; class Actinopteri; order Perciformes; family Anarhichadidae; genus Anarrhichthys; species Anarrhichthys ocellatus. Next base: position 329,713 of record NW_022280099.1, on the reverse strand, counting down.
CGTGTCAGAGGAGCGGACTCATTTCCATTCATACAACTCTATCCAGACCTGCCGCAGAGGTATCATGATCCAGTAGTAAACAAGAAGAGAGGACAGATCGGACACTTTGAATGGAGGTTTATGGACTTTAGGTCTCGCTGCTGAGTCAGCTTTTTCCCACCACATACAAAAGTTTTAATTTTTCAACAACAAAGAAGATATTCTATTGTTAAATATAACTTATTTTTTTACCATTTTTCCCTCTTTCACTCAGACCCAAAAGGGAGGATTAATAACTACAACACTTATGGGTCCTGAGAAGCTTAACCCTTTAGAACAAGACCTCCAGTAGGAGATTGGTGTTTGCACGATCTTGTTTAAATGGTTAAATAAACGTTAAAGACGGACAGGAAGTCCCTCACCTGCGGCACTTTGTCCTTCTTGAAGATGAGCGTGATGCGAGCGCAGCTGTTGTCCAGGTAACCGCTGTTGGGCTCACACTTGGTGTGCATGGGCGTCGGCGGGTCGGGCGTCGAACACACGCCCCACTGGTGGCACGGCGGCGAGAAGCAGGTGAGGAACTGATGCTCCACGCACTCGTGACCTCCGGGGCAAGACGGGGGGTTCGCATCTGGGGCGGGCGGAGCCTTTGGGAGGAGGCAGGGCCGCCGACCGCACCTCACCTGGAAGAACACGACACCTCAGTGATCATCTGGTCGCGTCGCTCACAAAAACTGGCCAAACTGATTAGAAGTTGTCGAGGCCTGACCTTGGAGCGGAGGACGTAGCCGTTGACACACTGGCAGGCGTTGCACTCCTCCTCCCACCGGCTGCCGTGAGGAAACTGCAAGCCGGCATGACGACACGGCTTCCCGAGTCCGATGACTGGAGGGAATAAAAGGAGGAAGTTGTGAGTATTCTTTTTTACTTAACCGATTACACTGCAGGAAACGTTGCGATTGAGGGTTTACGGTACTCACACTTCTGACAGCGAGGTCCGGCGTGTCCCGGAGGACAGACGCAGCGGTAGCCGTTGATTTCATCCACGCAGGTCGAACCATCGGCACAAGGAGACGACTGACACTCATCTATGTCTGTGAAAAGAACACAGAGCTGTAATTAACACACATGCCAGAGTTAGACTTTCACAGGAGCAGGTAATGAAATACCTAATTGACAGACGAAAGAGATAAAATATGAGCTGCAGAAGCGTTTCAGTGGAAGTACAACCTGTTGTTTTTAGTCGAACTTGCTCAACTTTAGCGGAGAGAAAACGGAGCTTTGGGAGATGTGAATGTTGAATTCAAACGTCTTCAATGATGGAACTCAGAGGGATCTTTTCTTTGCACAATGGGGTTTCATAGCAGTTTGGTTTGAAACGCTTCAATTGGATAACACTCTGGTTGTGAAAAGGGCTTTTCTGAAGAGATTTCTCCCAGAGGGCCGCGGGAGAGCGCACCGGCCCGTCTGATCGGACCTCGGCTCAGCGCGGAGGGGAGAGGTTAAGACCGCCTTCCTAAAAGGCTAATCTGTCGACCCGAAACAATCGGCTCGCGTTTCCCCCCCAGCCGCGGCCTTTCACCTTTGACCCCCTCCACACACGCCCCCCCCCCCTCCAGTTCCCAGGGACTCACTGATGCGACAGTCCGGTCCGGCGAATCCCGGGGCGCATTCACAGCGGAACCAGTTGACGCCGTCGACGCAGATGCCGCCGTTGTAGCTGCAGAAAGGAAACAGAGACACAACGTGTGACTTCACTGCTGCTGCAGACGCAGAATAAACGAGGAAATGTCCCTCCAAACAATCTGTGGACATCAGACCGGCAGAGACAATAGTTCCAAGCATGCTGAACCCTGTTAAACATCCACTCCTGCCTTTGTGCATTTAGAGTCTCATGTCACAGTTGTAGGATGTGTGTGTCCGTGCTGTTACATAGAAGTTGTTTTAGGGTTTTCTCTTCCCTACGAGGACATTCAAAGTATAGCTTATCAAACAGAGATGGAAAAAGAGAATTCATTCTTGGCTTTTTCCTAAACTTCCTCCCCGAGGGGGAAAAACCTTCTGCTTCTCTTTGCAGGCGAGCTTTTAAAAAACTATAAATCAATGCCCTCCGTCTCAACCCTTCCCTCTGGTAGCTGATACATCTGATTTTTGAGAAGTGATTGTGGCGTCCCTGACAGGAATACCGGAGCAGTAATGTTCAGACTGATATCTGCTGTTTATTGCACACTTTAAACCAAAAGTACTGCAGAAAATAAACTTTGCCTCAACCTGCCCGCTGAGCCGCGTGACGTCAGCTCAACAGTTTAAGCTCGTTCACATGGAGCTGGAGATTTCCAATGACACCACTTCACTTTATCTGTAGAACTATCATTCAAGAGAGTCACTAAACACGTTAATAATAGACATAGATTAACGTTCTCTTCTATCGCTGTTTTTTTTTTTTGCCATATTCTATTAAGAATGTTCATATTTTTATCATCTTTATACCAGTGTACTTTATTTATCGTTGTGCACAAATCACCCATCACATGTGCATCATTAAATCCTATCAACACAACGTCTTAAGAAGGGACCAGTTTGTAGAAGTTTTTCCACCGGTTCTGACAGAAACATCTCCTCCTGCTCCTCATCTTCAGACCGAACTAGAACTCCCCTCAGATGAAGCTCCACCACCATCAGAGGCTGGATGGTGTGAGACTCGTGTTCGGCCCTCTGGGCTTCAAACTATCGGACTTTTTTTTTTATTTCCCCAGCGTTTGCAGAGACTCTGAGTGTCGGCAGGCTGAAGCTGATCCCTGATCAATGTCCAGACTTCATATGTAAATCCCTGCAGACCACATACTGAGCAGCCTCCCCCAACACCTCCACTCCTCACAGCTACCCCGAGGTCTTCACATTCTCCTGCCCCCCTCTCCCTGAACCCCCTCCTCCGAAAAACCAAAACCACCACTAATCCACCGTCAGTCATTGAAGAGGCGGGTGAGGAGGAGAGAAAGGGGGGGGGGGGGGCTTTAGTCCTGGGCAGCCTCTCAGAGAGGCTGTCAGGAGTCACTGGTTTCTGCTTTAATATCGTCAATAAAAATGTCAGAAACGTCTTGTTTTGTTCGATCAACACCCAACACCCCAAATATGATGAATTAACAACAATGATATAAATCAGAAATTATACGAAAGCACAAATCCTCACATCAGAGAAGGAAAAATCCCGTTTTCATCCAAAACCTTTAACGGGAAGATCGGCAGCATGAAATCAGATTTGCAGAATGAGAGCAAAGTGTGAGAGTCTCTGGGAAACCCTGTAGCTGCTCCGCTTCATACGCTCACCACCAAACAATGCTTCTCTGGCTGCTAGAGTTGATCCAGAGTGACTCACAAAAGATGCAAACGTCAGCCGAGCTGATGTTTCTACATTAAGAAGAGCGAAAGGAGAAGATGAAAGGTGGCTGCACCCAGCAGAGATAAATAGCTACTAGAGTTTAGGGCTGCGGTCCACACCACCTCGGCTGAATCAGCTCCCAAAGATCAAGTGAGGTGAAGTTCAGAACAGATCACAGACGTCATGTTTACACCAAAACAGACAATTAACAGTGTGCCAATGGAGAGAGAAGAGGTGACGATCTGTCTGCAGGGCATCCGACTGATCAATGTTTGACACCAGAAACAGGTTTCTACAGGTCAGCTTCTTCTGCCTGTAGAACCAGTTAAAAGAATCCAACAGACAGTATTTAAGCTGCAGCCATCAGCCTTCAATAGCCGTTAACTGAAAGTAAAGCCACAACCAGCAGCAAAATATTGCATTTTTGCTAAAAAAAACATTTGAGATGATAATGAAAATGAATCTGTCTTACCAGGGATGTGGATTGCAGTCGTCGACATCTGCGAGAGAGAAAAAACAAAATATCAATCAGTAAGTTTAGAATTTAAATTCCTGCCACAAGGAAGTGGCAGGAATGTGGAACTTATTCAACTTCAGGTGCAACAGAGATGGTCAACAAAGCAGTAGCTTAAATACTTAAGTCATTTAAGAGTTGCTTTACATTACAGTCATTATGTAACTTGGTGCTAAATAATAAGCAGCTGAGCTCAAGCTCACGGTGGTTCAAACTTTAAAGTGATCATTTATTCACAGTATTTTTAAGGTGAATATGGATCTCATGTCCACCATCCATCCCTCGTGACATGAACACGGCCTCTAACGGAGACGTACTCTGTGCACAGCTGGATCCCTCCCAGCCGTCCTTGCAGATGCAGGTGAAGGCATCGCCCCCTCCGACACACGTCCCTCCGTTCTCACACGGACCCGAGTCACATGTGCTGTTCTTGGCTAAAAAACGAAAAACCAGAGATTCCCTTTTAATGACAATGTTGTTATTCAGACCAGCGCACAGCGGGAGAGCTGCTCTCTGGCCCGTGATCACAGTCCGACAGAGCGTCACCACACAACATCACGCCGGTGTTATGGATCAGCAGCCGTGTGAGTCTCTGACCTGTGTTGCAGGTGCTGCCGCCCCAGCCTGACGGGCAGCTGCACAGGAAGGAGTCTCCGTGGTCGTAACACGTCCCTCCGTTACTGCAGGTGGTGGAGTCGCACTGGCTCTCACCTGAACAGGAGGCAGCATTGGGAGGAAGAGGGTTTTAAGAGGTTTCATTTGACTCTGTGAGTAGCTTTGAAGTACATGTTCAGAGGGGAGGACAAGTCTGCACAGCAGCCGGGGAGGAGGGCACCACGGCTCAGAGAAAAGATTAACAGGCACTATAACAATTAAAAATATAGTTTTCATAAACTATTGCAACTTTATCATACCATTTTCTATGACGCCCAAGTCTAATGCCTTATAAACATACTAATAGTATGTTATAATATTATATAATCATTGTTTATCAAGTGAAGTCAAAAAGATATCGTTAAATCTATGCAAAACTAACAAAAGGTCAAATTAATTTTCACTTTATTTAAAGCAAAGAATAACGAGTGAGAGTAACTTAGGACAGAGATCATAGTGATGATGAAAAGATTGTAATGTAGTACAACTATGGATGTTATAGACTATAAATAAAATAATGCTTATGGATGTTTTACAAACATACTAAAAATCAATAAACATAATTATCATTATCATCAGTAAATAACTAGTATCTAAAGTTGAATTCACCACTTACTAATGATGGTTATTAGAAAGTGTTAAGTCCCAAACACACTTACGTGAGTGGCAGGTCTTTCCCTTCCAGTTGTCCACACAGTTGCAGTAGAAGTCGTTGAGCAGGTCGACACATCGGCCTCCGTTCTGACACGGGTTCCTGTTGCACTCGTTCACATCTGGAACAAAGCCAAACAGTGCAGTTATTTAAGTTATTGATTCAATATCGATTTGTATTTATCTTCAAATTATTGAATTATTATTATGTTATATTGATGTTTGTTCAGTAGAGTTTTAATTAGGGACACACAGATCCCCCTTTTTCAGTCCCAAAAACCATGGCTTTGGGTATGGGCCGATACCTAGCTAATAATAATAATAATAATAATAATAATAATAATAATAACAATAATAGTCTCTAAAATTAGCCAGAATTACAATTCATATGTAAATTATTTTAATGCAGCAACAAATTGGTAAAAGGTGAAACCTGAATTAAAGTTCCAGTATATAATGTATATAGTATTTAAACTATAGATGGGCCCTGTTGTGAGAGAGAGACGGAGATCATCGCAAACCACTAACATAAATAACAGTGTCGTCTGCAAATGTGCACACTGACCGATTTAGAAGTTCAGAACAGATTTAGGATCAGTCAGCTGGTAACGTTACCACATCGTTCTGCTTGTTTTCATCTCCACAACAAATCCTCCATTGTTTAGTCTCAGCCTGCTGATCGTCCCTCTGCTGCTGGAGGCCACTGATTGATTCTCTCAGGATATCTGATTCACCGGCAGCATGACGGAGCAAACGCTCTTCCCTAAAATGTGCATACCTGTGCTGTTTGCTCACGTCGAACCCCAAACACCCAGTTCTCTCTGACACACACACACAGTTACTCACACAATTACACACACATACTCACCAACGTCACATAGACTGCCCTCCCAGCCGTCTGGGCAGAAACACTGGAAGGAGTTGATCCCGTCGATGCAAGTGCCTCCGTTCTTACAGGGGGATGACGCACAGTCATTGATGTCTGCAGGAGACAGGAGAGATATTTAGGGATGTTAGCTTCTTTTTTTACTTAGTTATTAAGTTATTAGTTTGTTTTAAGTCTGTTATTTGTGTCTTTTATGGGAAGTTTTCATGTTGTTTTCAATGTTTTGCTGTTATGTTTGAAAGTCTGTTAATTGTTTCTTTTATGTGTGAAACCAGGACTCCCTCCCTTAATCCCCTGAATAAAAAAAAAAGAAAAATAGATAAAATCCAAAGAATTTAAAATATATACCAAAATATTTTTTAATTCCAGATTTTTTGCCTATTTTTCTTCTGTGCACAGATACAAATTGAGTTAAGGCTGCACGTCAGTTTTTTGTTATTGTTAAACTGTCTGATGAACAAATATCTTTGCCCACTTGCTGTATGAGCATCAGCTTTGTGTATAAAGTGGGAATATATCAAATTGCAATCACTGCGTTTTTATCTTTTTAAACAAGGTAAACAAATGTCTTACAAAACTACTTGTGTTCCTGTTACTATTATCTCTTGAGAACGAGAGACAATGGGTGAGTTTGTTGGAAACAATTCAAAGCATCCTGTGAGCATACAAAACAAAAAACCTAATAACAGGCAAAATCATTTATCAGTATTTTCCTGCTAATGTTTTCCTTCAGATTTCCTTCTGTGATTAAACTAAACTAAGAGCGACGAGAAGTGAAACTGGAGTCTGTATTACCGTAATACCGTAAGAGTCATGTGGTTCCCAGTGATGGTAAATATAGTCTGTGTGTTACATGTATTTGTGTGTGTGTGTGTGTGTGTGGAGCTAACAATGACTCACTCTCGTGGCAGTAGGTGCCAGTGAATCCCGGCTCACAGGAGCAGCTGAAGTTCCCGGCAGGTAGGCTGATGCAGCGGCCGTGGGGACCGCACACATTGGATGAGATGTGCCACACCCGCTTTTGGGTGTCATTGGTTGCCACGGCTACGGTGCAACTGTCAATCACTTGGGGATACAGAAGTGGGAAAAAGAAAGAGAGGATCAGAAAGTTGGAATAGAGATGATATGTCCTACTTCTGGCTGGTTGATTGAAATCCTGGTGTCTTTGATTGAGATCAAAGACACCAGGGCTCTCCGGGTGCCGTGGTACCTTGACACTGGTTGGTCTTGCAGTGGTCCTTGAGCTCCGAACAGGTTTTGCCCTCGTAATCGTCGGGGCAGCTGCAGTAGAAGTTGCCCATTAGGCTGTGGCACTGGGCCTTGTTGTGACATGGGTTCGGGCTGCAGGGGTCGTTCTGCACCTACAGATGGAAAACAGGGCGGTAGAGGTGTGTTCTCAGCAACAATGAAATGGAGCTGAGTGGTTGTTTTACTCGCTGGATCTAGTCCTCACCTCACAAGTTGTACCAGCGAAGCCCTGCGGGCATTCACACATGAAGCCGTCCAGCAGGGCGTGGCAGCGCCCACCGTTCCTACAGGGACCGCTGGCACAGCGGTTTCTCTGAACCTCGCAGTGCCGACCCACGAATCCCGCCTGGCAAACGCAGCCTCTGGCTCCCTCCTGGAACACAAACCCTGCCGTCATATTTCACTCAAATGCAGATGATCAAAGTGGCAGAGCTTCCAATTTATAGGGTTTTTTTGCCCAATAAAAGGTGAGGCGGTAATTTATCATTAAAGAAAACAAGCACTCAACAGGACACACAAGTCAGAACTTCAACACTGAGCGAGACAGAGATTTGGGAATATTGGGAGCTATAACAACATCAAGGATATTATATTTAATGAAAATGGCAACATGTAGTTAAAAGTTGAAAACCTGGGTTTGGGTGATTCTGTGTCAATCACAACAAGTTTCCCAACGATATATATTAATATAGGACACGGCTCAGTAAAAAATACATTTTTAAACCGAACTATGTCGTTTTAATCTGGCTTTGTATTTCTGTTGGGAACAATAAAAGCTTCAGGCAGTGCAAGTTAGCAACCAATGTTTCAGAACCATAACACCCTCGAGCAGATCATCTGAGGTACTTTGAAGATCTATAATCTTGTTCCAACTCAATTACCTCATCATGTTACGTTAATGAGTATATCAGTTCAGCACCCTTTAAGACGTCAATGTTAACGAAAGCTATAGAAACTCTTGACATTTGTGATTCTCACCTTGCAGGTCCCCCCGTTCTGACACTGACCGTGACAGCTGCTCAGATCTGAGAATAAAAAACAAAATCGAGAGAAAACATGAGGTTTGAGTTTGACAAACCGGGAAGGGGAACATGCATTGGTGCAGGAAACATGCAGCTGCTACAGAGAAGTGGTCAATGCAATCAAAGCAAAGTGATCCATGCCTGAGATGCAGAGGTGCAGTGAGAACATGCAATGAAACCAAACTGCCCCTAAAGATTTCCTCTAAAAGATTTACAACCGTCAGGAAAATCATGAAGTCACATAGGTTAGAGTAGTTATGTCAGGGTGTGGCAGGTGTAAACAGCCATCTAAGAGGCGAGAGAAAGGAGAATGAATGTTCCACCGGCTTCTTTAACTTCCTTCATCGCTCCATCGGAAAAGCCCAAACATGTTACTGTTGTTTTCTGTCCAGATTAGATCTCCAGATGAATGTGTATCCATCGAGGAGCTCAGATCTCTGTTGCAAGCATTGCACGATACAAAAGTCTCAAACATTAGCACGCTGCCAACGCCTCATGGGGCTGTAGTAAAACGGGTTTCTGTGGCTTCCTGTCCATATTGTGAGACTAATGAGCACATACAACTTTAGCTTCGAGTAATATTTGAACAAGAAAAAGCTACGATTATCTTGCAAGCTCAACAACAATACATCTCCGTGGTCTGATCCACTATCTTCCAGCGTACCTCATGAGAGCTGGAAGGTAAATTAGCATTTACCACTGTAGGAGATTTGTGAAACAACTTGGGATCCAGCAACAAAAAGCTACAATTTTTTTTGAGCATCCAGCATGTCGAGGCTCTTAGTCATTCCTACGTTTCTAGGGTCCTTTGTTCCCCAGATTTATATGGCACATAATAGGACCATGACAAAGGGTCCTTTGTTCCCAGGGTTCAATGTACATAGGGTCCTCCCCCGCACCCGCTCTTATTCACAACTTGTCACATACGGACACTTGGTCAGGACCCTTTTGGAGTCATTTAGGTTTAGGCAATAAAACTACTTGGTTTGGTTTAGGAAAAGTTTGTGTTTTGGGTTAAAATAAGTATGTTTTTGACAACCTGGGACTGAGAACAGGCTGGTTCCCCAGCTCGTTTTACTGAACAGGACATACGCTGTTGTGGGAACTCGTCAAAGGGAACTAAGTTAAACTTCGAACAAACATGGAAAAAAAGTCCCTGAAAAATAAAACCTTTTGAAAAGTTTACTTTGTGTAACATAAAATTGAAATGGGAAACACAGGACATTGGGAACATAGAACCTTGTGAACATAGAACCTTGTGAACACAGGACGTTAGGAACATAGAAACGCTCCTGGTCTTAGCCACTTGCATGCTATCAAAGCTCAATAGGAGCTGTTGCGTCTGGCGTTAAATCGTTATTCTAAGATTTTGTCATACAAGAAAACAACTTGCCATTTAAAGCATGAAAGCACTGCTTATTTTGCCCATTAGAGATTATTAGATACGTTAATTTCCTAGCAAGGATTGTTTTTCTTGGTAGAATTGATGTGTTCACATTTTACTGTCCATTATAATAGTAGATACTAATGTCTCCATAATAACAGAAAACCACTGAAACATGTTTTGGCCTTTCAGAAAGACTGATGAACGACTGAAAAGTGAGAAGGAGCCAGTGGAACAGAAGCTAGCGAGCGGAGAGGACAGGCCTCGGGTCTGTCGGTGCTACAGGTGCAGCAGGTGGAAAGAGGCTGAGGACCAATGATTTGCTGGATTGATACTAACTGATGTCACAGTTCTTGCCAACCCATCCACGAAAGCAGGCACAGTGATATCCACCAATCAAGTTTTTGCAAGGGTAAGCATTGAGGCAAGGCTTCCCCGCACACTCATTAACGTCTGCAAAGTGGAGTCGAGAGACACAAGAGAGAATGCATGAGAGAGCTGAGAACCTGCTCAGGAGCCCCGTCACCAAGCGCAGCTTCATGTGGTAAGAACACACTGAAATCATGGTTAAAGGTTGGATGACTTCTCTGAACTCTTGACTTCCAACTCTGTTGATGCGCCTTGAAGGCATTTAATCTGTGACATTGCTGGCTTCATCTACAAAAATGCGTTTTGGTCTTTCAAGCGTAGGACTCCGTTACAGAAATGTTTTGGAAAGAGCTGCAACGCTCGCACAATATTAGACTTCTGTCGCTCTGAAGGAAGTTTTAAAAGGTGCATCAGTCGAGGAATTAACAAGTTGTTTTGCAGCTCAATGATTGTTTGTTTTTAATGCTTTCATTTCTTCCTTCTTCTCATGAGGAAAAAATCATCTTTAATCAACACAAATTCTTAAAAATAGCTGTGAACTTATTCAAATTGTCTCATTCACAGTATTCATGTTAACTTGACTTTATTTCTTTGTGCATATATCGATATGATGATAAAGGGAGACGTTTATTACAGTGTGGCACATTTAAAGTCTCTAATATTCATATTCAGTTGTAACTTGGTACCATGTAGTCAGATTACTTTCATGACTTTTACGGGTAAACAACTCAAACATTGTCAGATAGCCAGAACATTTACAGAGTGAACTTCATGTCTGACAGGGTTTCATGTCTTCCACAGCTTTCCATCGCTGCTCTATCCCCCCCCCGTCCCCCCCCCTCGGGGGTTAATGTCTCTCTATGGCATTCCCTGAAGGCCGACCTGCGGCATTCCAAGTGGTCAGTTTCAGAGGCAGCTATCGCCGCGCCCGCCGCGCTCACTATAAACCGACACAGTGCATTAATACTACTCCCAGGAGGTGAGCGGCACCTGTTGACCTGCTGAAACTAAACACTCCAACCCATTCCCAAAAACCCAACCTCCCCCACAACCACTCCCCCCCCCCCCCCCCCACCACTACTCCCCCCCTCTCCCTCCCAGGTGCCAGCTCGTTCCCCGAAAGGGTGAGCGCTCTGCGAATCTGTAATGCAAACCGAAGCGTTTCGGTCGCTCCCCGCGCGTGTTTACAGGTTATATAGTGTTTCCTGGCTGAGGTCGAAGGGGGTGAGGGCTCCGCTGTGTCGCCTCACCGTAGCGTACATGCAACCCAGCTACGCCCAGTCTGGAGCCAAAGATAACCCCCCACTGGACTGTATTTTGTCCCAAGGCTAGCAGTTGCCAAGCGGGTTATTTTTAGCTTTACTCAAGTCACCTGGCTCGAGTTGCAGATGAAACCCAGCGAGCGTCTCTGCTGGGCATGCATATACACAAACACACACACAAACACACACTCTCATTTGAAACGAGTGGCCCTCCTGCAGTAATACTACTGGCTAAACGACGGGGCGGGATAAACAAACACCCAGAGATGCTGGAACTCTGCAAGCAAATGGTGATTCCTGCAAAAGGAATTCGGACGCATTGGCATTCACTGTAGGTGCAACACACTCACACACACGCCGGCTTCATCAAAGCAAAACATCACCCAACGTGCAACAATGATCTGAATCAGGATTTCAGAAAATTTATTTTTTCCATCTAAAATGTTCCAAAATCTAAATATGAAAATTGCTTAAATATTAAGCAATAATCAAGTAAACACAAACCTGATCAAAGCTATTATCTTTGATCACAACGTATGAATGAGACGTACCGATCTGGCAGGTCTTGCCCGTCCACTGAGGAGGACAGAGGCATTCGAAGCCGTTCTCCATGTCCATGCAGGTTCCACCCTGAGCACAGGGGCTGGAGGCACATTCATCCGTGTCTGAAAACAGAAACCAGACGGATGTTCAGGCCACTATCACTTCAAAAACTCAAGCTTCCAACGGTGACATTGAGTCAGGTTGATCTACTCAACCGGCGGCCTCTTTAAGTCTGAACATTAAGCGGGCGGAACACTGGAAGTAGCCGTTCCTAAACGTTTTATGAATTATAATGTTATCCAGATGTGTTTGTGATTGTAAAATCTAGCTTTTGGCAAAGACTTGAATGAGTTACAGTTGTTTGAAAGAGATGTTTTCACGTTAATGTAGAATAGATTATTAGAGAGGGAATTATAACCTGTTTAACTTCCTACACCGGCTCTAAGCAGCTTTAAATACAAAAGGAAAACTACTAATGTCAAGCTTCAGGAGAACACGAACATAGTTGGTCATTGTTGAAAGAGTGGAAAAACAAACCGATCTGTTTGTGTTGCGTTTTACAATGATCAGCAAGGTAACATTACTGTTTGTGTCAATGGAGTCTGGTGGCTTTGATGAGAGCATATTATTTGTATTTGTTGGTCGTAGACCCCCTCACCTTTAGCACAGGTCGGCCCGGACCAGCCTGCTGGACAGTGACACTCAAAGCCTGACGGGACTTCATGGCAGGTGCCGCCGTTGGCACAGGGGTTGGAAACACAGGCGTGCTCCGCTGGAGAAAAATAAATCAGAGAAAAGTAGGAATGCTCATAAACCTTTCGTCAGATTTCATCCGGCTCCTCAGAACTTCACTCTGAACGTGACGTGGCACAAAAAAGCACGACAGGATTTTTAGGCGCCGGTTTGTTTGATTTAGAGACTCACCGATCTCACAGTTCTTGCCAGAGTAGCCGTCTGGACAGGCGCAGTTATACTCGTCCGGCTCCGTGTTCATGCACGTCCCTCCGTTCTTACAGGGACGGTTGGTGCCGCAGTAGTTTAGATCTGCACAGCGAAGAACACTGATGTGACCAACTCCATATACTCCACGTGAAACACACAGGTACACAAGCTCAGACAGCCGAGTGATGGAACTTCTCATCTTTCTGCACAATAACCTGCTGCTACAGACTCCGCTTCATTATTTATTCTTCCTACAAAAGCATTTTATTAAGAACACAATATCGGAAGATATTTACTAAAAAAGTAATTTCTACTTCAGTCGTCTGCATCTTGACCGATCACACTGTGTCCTCATGCCACTCATGTGGAGTAAGACAGAGCTTTAAAGGAGCATTCCAGTGTTTTTGCATGTAAAAACTTATGTACTAGAAGTCAAAAATACTTTAAATTAATACAATTGTGTGTTTCGCAAAAACATTCTGCACTTCACTTTCCTTCACCATTTGTTTCTTTTCCACGGCATGAAACTCAAATGGCAAACTCTCGACAGTAGCTTGAGTTGTGGAATCCATCACAGTGATTAAAGGGTCAACAATTCGTTTGAAGTCGTGTTTCCATTCAATTGTCAAGCGAACTTTGGGCAAACTTTTGAAATGTCTTCAAAGAAGAAACGTGACTATAAGGTGTGTTTCCATCAACTGGTTTGGAGCGAATAGCCTAGGCTACAGTGTCGTTAGGTCAGAAGTTAGCTCTATAGGCTATGCTTGAGTGTAATCTACCAAATAAACAGAGTAGAAGAAGAAGTAGAGGTTGAGAACCATCTTGACCATCAAACCGTCTACGAGCGAAAAATGGAGAGAGGTCTATAGCAAATTGTTTTAAATGGGCAAGTTTGAATTGTTCTTTTGTGGCAGCTAGTATTTTAAGAGATGAAGACGAGATGAAGACGAGATGAAGACGAGATGAAGACGAGATGAAGATGAGATGAAGACGAGCATTCACACGTACTGAGAATATCTGAGGAGACGGCGGCAGCAG
>NW_022280099.1:280842-310842 GCF_004355925.1 Anarrhichthys ocellatus | reverse complement strand
AGAGAACACTCCGGTCAAGTGTTCGGGTCGGTCTTAAACAACAAGGAATTCTGAATGACATTCCAAGGAGCAGGGCTGGTTCCGGTTATTGGGGGTTCCACCCAACAAGCCGGTGTTTCGTGAGATAAGACGGACCGTGAGGCTTCGAAGAATGCCTGTTGTTAGTGCACATCGGAGGGGAAGGTGTGACCTCCAGCAGGAATGTGGAAGAAGAGAAAAAAAAGAGGAGGAACAAGGGGGAAAGAACGGGAACATGGCACAAACAGCGGGAGTTGGAGCGAGGTCTGCGAGGGCTTGATAACCCAAAAGGCTTTTTCACTTTTCCTGCTCGGTGAAATGATTCACTCCCCGCCCCCCCGCCCCTCTCTCTCAGGATATCCAGCGCCGACTACATCGGAGCCAGGCCGGAAATAATAAGAGCCGCGGAACAGACGAGGAAGGGCGACATAGGAAAGGACCCTTTAGCTTGTTCTCAAGGAACAGAAGAAGTGTGACCCAGCAGGGGTTACACTAATGTAAAGACGAGTGTATCATTTCATATCAACTCCCAGAGGAGATAGAGAGAAGAGGCGGTCACTGCGATGACTCCGAGCAGACTGCATGGGACTGAATTACACAACATTATATTCCTCACTTTTATAAGTCGCTAAATTTGGCGCTTTTTAGATATAAATTCGCTGAGAGGGTCTGAAAAGAATAAAATAAACATGTTTCTTTCTGCTGTAAAGTTGGGAGTGACTCTCTTTTGGAGCCGGTCACGAATGGACATTTGATGGACTGCAGTTTTTGCCACTTGGACGTTTGCCATCGGCACATGCGTGTTAAATATGACCGGCACAGAACCGGCTTAGTCTGAGACGGATCGGCTGTTTGATCGGTGCTTCTCCAGTTTACTTAGTTTGAGAAGTAGGAGAATCTTCTCAACACAACCAAAGTATAAGGTTCATCTATTGTCATTGTAAAACAGGATTGTGCAACAGAATGCAGTTTGTTGTCCCATTTTGTGACATAAGACAATATGTAAACATTACGTGGCGGAGGATGAATTGAGGAGATTAACTTTGAAGGGAGAATGCGTTATCTCTTCTTTTAAAAGTCTCTTTTTCTCCCTCTGGATTAGTTTTCTTCTGAGTTCGGATCCTTTATAAAACATTTGTAATTTTCCCCATGTAACTCACATTCCTTTATACATTCTTAATTCAGTGCTGGAGTTAGACTGTAGAAGAAAAGGATCCATTTCCACGCTGTCCTGATTTACTGCCACGGATCTGTGTCCCACACCCACCACCTGAAACGCTCACTCACTGCTGCTCATCTCCAGCAATTACATGTAAAAATATAGACCAATCATGAGCCGCGTGTGTCCCCGGAGGAGAGGCTGTTGTTACTAGGGAGAGCAGCAGAGACTGGGCCATTTAAAACCGGCTTACATAAACAACGAGCGGCTTCAGATCCGAGCAGCTGATCCAGAGCAACACGACGGTCTGGTGTGAAGAGACGCTCCGCTTCACAAACAAAGAGCCACCGCTTCACACACAGACACTTTGTGTTTTTGTTCCATGCAACGAGCTGCAACTGGAGTGTTTTTTGTGAGAGGGCTGAAGCACCTTTTGTTTTGACCTTTGACCTCTTTACTGCTCGCTCCTTTGTAACAGCGGGGACCTCTGAGCTGAAGTCCCGACCGTGTTCACACCGCCGGTTAACATAATCTCATGGGTTCCCTTCTCGTTCCCATCTGGACAACATCGATCTATAAAAAGGTCAACATTTGAATATTTGTGCCTTTTCTGTCACACAAGTGACTTCAGCACCTTTCCCACTAAAGTCACCACGCATATAAAGAAATAAATAGTGAGATTTAATTCCCGGTAATCCTTACTCGATCTTTAAAATGACAAAAATGTAAAATGTCCATCAAACAAGCCCAGAGTCAAAACTTAAAGCGAGCAGCTACAAACCAACCCTGAACATCCTCATGTTAGGATGAAGCACAGCTTTTCTGTTTAATTTACCTTCATCTTGGTTATAGATAACAGACGGATGGATACAATAATTGTGAAAGCACAGCTGGAATGAGAAACGGTGCCGGAACATCACTCTCACGTCGACTCAGCGTTGACGACCTGGGGGTCAGGCTGTTATTGAGTTTGGGAGGCGTCCTGTTCCAGGTGGTTCAGCGCTGCACCGACACACTTTCACAGCCAGTTGCTTTCCTTCGTCTTCAAGCAACAATCATGTTTTATTACTAAACGTTTAAAGGAATAGATAAAAGAGGCTAACATGACCAACGAGTGCTCTCTTCTCTCTGTGGGTTTGTTTTAACCTGATTCAGCTCAGTGGAATTCAAATGATAAGGCATGAGACATGTGGTATTTAAACGCTGTCCTGTGATTGCCAGATCTTTATAATGAAGCTTTCACACTCAGCGTGGCACACACTGCCACTTCTTCAGACATGTGAATTATTATCATTTTCATGGCTCGCATCAGTCTTAATCATTTTAAGAGCAGGGTACCGCTCTACTTTTCCGTACAGATTGGAAGTTGTTAGTTTGTGGTCAGGAGACATGAATCAGTATCTGACACAAGGCTGCTTATGTGCAGTTGTCTTGAGAATACAATAACAGATATTCTGTACCGATACCTTACCTGATATGGTAGTTGTGTTCATTTGATAAAATATACTAAACCAAACTCTCAGTGCATCAGTGTTAAAGGATAAAGGTGATAATTATATTTCTGTTATTGTCAACAAGTCACAATCTCAAGCAGAATAAATGTTTGCGTCGTACATTTTTGGAAACCATAGATATTGAATGACGACGTTTCATTAATATGTTTCATATCGGCTTCATATCACGCTTTAGGAATTCACAATGCCACGTTGTTAACGTTTGGTTATGTTGAGGCAGCAAAACCTCAGAAAAAGATCAATGTTTGTGTTCAATAATAACGGAACCTAACGATACCAACCGCCCTCAGCCGACTTTCTTATGAACGCTACAACGTAACAACATTAGTAAATGTTGATATTTGGACACGAACAACGGTCTCTTGAGTGAAAGTCCTGTGTTTGTTGGACCAATCCAGCCCATTAGTGGACTTTCTCGCTTGTTATACTTGTTTTTGTACCACGTACTGTAACTCTCAATAACGCTCACTCGTTGTGCTACGTCACTTTGAACGAACGCGAAAATGCCGGCATTCAACATAAAATGATTTCAGAGCGACTGGGCTGTAAATCTAGTGCTTAGTAGTGTCCTCAAACAGCTGAGCACTGTAGTTTTTAACAAACATTATTCAAACAGGAGGAAATAGTGCATTTGCTGGGGACTACTTTCAGCGGCGGATGAATCCACGCTTGGCGCTCTAGAGTCTAGAGCGTATTTGTGGCAGCAGGATGGTGTTTGTGGGGCTGAGTCAGAGTAAACTACAGTGTGTTTGTTCATGGTGATGAAGGAACTACAGTGAGGCTCATCGATGTGTTTTTAACAGAGCAGAAGAAGAAGAAGAAGATATACAGCATGAGGCCGTATCACGAGACTTCTCCTTTAACCCCTTGTTTCCCTTTGCTCCGGCCCTTTCTGTTTTGTTTTCTGTTTTAGGCGTCACAAAGACTCTCCGACCTGCTGCCCAGACCTGTTCACACACTCAAACTAGTAGTTACAGATATCATCTTTATGCTGATGCATCATTTCTCAGCTGCACCTGAGACAAAAAAAGAGTTATTATTATCGATTACTTGTTCAATTCATTTTCCAATTAGTTTATGAACCGTCGTGTCCACAGTCTGAGGTGATGTCTTCAGACTGCTTGTTAGTCCAAAGCCCCAAAATATTAGAGTCCCAATGAGAAGAAGAATCTGAGTGCAGCTCAATCGATTAGTTCATTCATTGATTAGTTGATTGAGTAAATGTTCAAGGTATTTTTTCAGCCTCTCAAATGTGCAGGTTCTTTTAGTCCTCTATGAAATACCTTTAGGTTTTTGACCAATTGTGTCGTATAAACAAGTCATTTGAATATAGAAATTTGGGTTTTAGGAACTTGAGACAAGCTTTGCTGATATTTCAGATAATCAACAGCGAAAAAACAGAACTGAGAAAAGCAGCAATTTCTCACATTCGAGAAGGTGGAACCATGACATCAGCACTTTTTCTGAACCAATGATTTGAACAATTAATTCATTGGCAGTATTGTTATCAAAATCATTTTCTGCCAATTGACTAACCAATCAATTGACTAATCACTCTCCCCATCCTGTGCAAAACACTAAAAACACCGGCTGCGTTTCCAGTGTTTTCTGGGCTTTACTTTACTTTAATGTACTTTGGGTCAGCTTCAGATGAAACGTGCAGCCGTGTTACGTATGAAAATACAGTTCAGTGTTCAGAGGACTTGTGTTGGCCGACAAACCAGAGGACTGGGAATAGACTTTAGGGCAAAACAAAACCTGATAGGGACATCGCTAGCTTCTTTTTCCAGTGCACACCTGGCCCGTATAACAGACGCCAACTCTCTCTCTCTCTAATCATGCCACAGCTTCACTAATGCTGGATGCGACAGGTTCATGCCTGCTCGCTGAAGTTGGTCGAAAGTGTAGGAAATCCCAAAGTGAGGCAGGAACAGGAGAGCGAAAGTAGACACAAAGAAGTAAATAACATTTAATCTGCCGAAGTGAATCTGCTGACCGTCACAGACAAACACCCACGGAGGGATTCAGCTTATTATAACATTGCGTATTGTGTATTTTTAGCTTGTCCAGCGTGAGTTGAACAAGAAGCAGGTAATGTTTCACTTTGAAGGGAAACTTGGCCGCCGACAGACTCAGGAATCCAAATTGTCGATCACGCAATGAGAAAATACTCAGTCCAAGTCTACAAGACGGGACACGGCGGGTCGAGACGTCAGCACCTCTCCGCCTGCCTGCGTGCCACTGCCTCCGAACCTCGCCCTTCCCCCCTCCGTGAGGATTAACAAAGCATCCCTCTGGCCACATGTACCGGTGGTTCGAGCACGCAAAGCGTCCAGAGCTGTCCGTCCAGGCCGAGGCACGGCAGTCTGGATGCCAGCCGGTCTCGCTGTTCGGGGATAATGAAGTGCCGTGCGGTAGCCGGACAGCTGTCGGGGGCCGCTAATTAGCACACAGACATCAGAGGAAAGAGGAAGGGGACGGGGCCCGCAATTAATGGCTTAACGATGCAATGCTCTCACAAGCTTAATATAGAGGAAAGAACAGTCAACCATGAAGAGGGTGAGAAGCTGGAGTAGGGAGAGCAAATAAGCGACCTGTCAATCAGAAGCAGGAGGGAAGTCGAGCCTCGGTCCTCTAAGATGTCAAGTATGAGCTTCACATGCTCGCACAGAGCAATAACCCCAAAACATGGCACACACCTACCATTCCTTTCATTTCAGTCAACTCATTGCAGGTGTTTCATATCATGAGTCAGGTCGGCTGGTTGGCTCTCTCTCCAGTGTTTCTTATTCTGCTTGCGGCAGCAGAGGCCAGCTAGGTCTCGTTAATGCATCGACGGTGTGACTAAGGGCCCGGGGCGATCTACGTCACCCAGTACAAATATCTACGTTGATCTGCATAACCAACAAAGACCAGGTCAACGCGTGCATTCTCCAGAGAACTAGCTGCAGAAAGTAAGAGCATCCCGGAGCGCTTTACTAAGACGGCAGCATCAACTGTTTACTTGTTGTCTTCACCAAAGCTCGAGGAACGTTTTTCTGTTCGTAGGAGTATTCATAGAATGAATGTTTCTTCATCTCCCCCTGTGTTGAAAAGTTATTTCTGCACGTCTGCTGTTCTGGTGACTTTGATATTCGTTCGTTTTATATTTTTTGTTAACTTTAACGGTTATGTTTGAGCGAGAAAATGTCTTTCACTAACATTACAGTTACTGTCTGCAAATTCATTTTAAGTATTTTCCTTTGCTCCACACTGATGATTGATCATCTTAACTAGTAATAGAATATCATCACCATTTTAAGATATGTAAGTAAAAGCATCGATAGAGATACATCCCTATATGTAACATCGTAGCAAAAGCAAGCCGTACATTTATTAAAAAATAAATAACAGAGAACAGAATGATTCAGCATGGAGAGCAGCACACAAACCCAGTGTTGGTGATCCTTACCATTGCTGTGTGTGCCGTTGTCTCTGTCCCACGCCTCCACTATCACTGTGTACGCTCGCTGAAACACAGGGGGGGGGGGGGGGGGGGGAGGCAGAGGTTACCACAGTGCACACCAATACAGAAACTCTTGACGCAGACGTGCACACGTGATGTAGAGTCTGTACAGAAACTCAAGATATATGAAGCACCGTCGCTCATAAACAGACGGCAGAACTTTCACACACATATTTTGCATAAAAGGTGGATAACGCTGGGAGAGTCGGTCCCGTTCCCACGCTGCTGTCACTGATTAGCTCCCGTCTGCCCCGAGGCTGGTTAACGAGTGCAGCCACGGACCTGCTTTGTTATGAAATCCTGGTTTTCCTTCTTTGTCACTTCTGGATCATTCTGTCGATCAGCGTTTTATTGACCTCAGAAGGTGTGCGCTAGTCTTTTCCTTGGCTCCACGGGGGGGTCAGGGATTTGATGACTTGCTCAAGGGCACTTTGTGTGGTAATGCATTGATTTCCAATAGGGGGAACTTCTCCACCGGGATCTGGACTCAGTGTGCCTCTTAATTTAAGTGGCAGAGGAGACACTTGGAATGATGGAATCGAGAGTGTTCAGGAGTGCTTGTTCGGGTTTTTTTTTCATTTATTTAATCTAAAAATGTATCTTACATTAAAGGAACCGTGTGTAGGATTTGGTAGCATCAAGCGCTAGCAACTAGCGGTTTGGTTTGTCCGTTCTGGGCTACTGTAGAAAAAGCGTAATGTAGATATGAAGGGCTCATTGTAAGCTAACGGAAGCACACAACAATTTTTTGTTTCAGGTGATTACACACTTAAGAAAACATAGATATGATTATATGAATATTAAATATTGTATTCCATTTCAGCTAATAGATCTCCCCCCCAAAAAATGTGCACACATGTGCATGGTGGCTGCTGTGCATTTCTTTGGGGCATTGGTTGTATTTGTCCTCAGAAAATAAGACTTTGCCTTCGCTGCGATGATGAACGTCAGAATGTGAAAGAAGGTCAGCATCAGACTGAGTGAATGAAAACAACACAACATTGTGAAAGTATTGAACAGTGGTCACATTTACAACGTGTCAAAGCTGCAAGAATCAAACCACAAAACTACCAATCTGACCAACTTATCAGACACTTTTTGGTATTTAATCGCCAGAAAGAAATGTTGTCATTGTACATTTCTGCAAACCACCAATACGTCGAACGACCGTGTTTTTTCATTCGGTCACAGCTAGTGACGTAGTACAACGAGCTACTGTTATTTATAGTTATGAGTGTAACAAGCAGGAAAGCCCACTGATGGTGGACGGGTCAAACAAACACAGGACTTTCACCCAGGAGACCGATGTTTGTGTCCCGTGTGAAACCAAAAGTCAACATTGACTTGACGCTCGTTACGTAAGAAAGTCCACTCAGGGCGGTCGCTATTTATTTACCGTGTTACGTTTTTATTGAAACACAAACCTTGATGTTTTTTTCTGACCGTAACCAGGTAGACTTGTTGCCTAAACACAACCAATAGTTTCCCAACGTTAACCACGCGTTATTGTGCGTTTCTGCAGGCGTGATACGAGGTTAATATGAAACATATCTGTGGTTTGCTGAAACGTACAATACCAACATTTCTTCTGACGGCTGGGTTGCCACATTAATATTTCGGTTTGATGGCTGCTTGAAGTACAAGCAAAGAACGTTTGATTGTCACCAGTTAGACTTACTCAGTATTGAGCTGAACGTAACACATTCCAGTTTATAGCATTGTATTGTGTTAAAGAATGCCAACTTTACATGCCTTCTTACTCACTATTGAACCATGATACGTGTTTCTGAGGATATTGTGTGTGAAGGCGCAGCATGCCTGCACACTATGCCCTACTTTCCTTCTTTCCTACTTTGCAGAGGAGACAGACTCCTCCATCCCACAGCAACAAACTCAAACTCTGGATTGTTTCAGGTGCACGGGCAACAGCAAACAAACCCAAACGGAGCTCGCCGTCCGTCGACTGCATGGAGCCGGACGAGCAGCTGTGAGTTCCCATGACCCAAGTGTGACTCGGGGGGACTGAGAGCTGCAGGGAAGATTACAGGGGAGCTCACAGAGTGGAGAGATTAGAGACAGAGAGAAGACAGAAAGCCACGATAAAGCTCGTTCTATGGTGCTCGGATTTAAGGGTAGGTCATAGTTTGGAGACGGAGAGGAGATGCAAGAGAGACTAAATCACGAGATATGAAACCGAGTTGTTACAAGTATCTGGTTGATGCTGTTGGGTGTGTTCACAACATGCAGGTTTGGAGCTGTTTAGGCAGCAATTGGGGAAAATCCCATTCTAAGCACCAGAAAACTACTCGGCTACAAGAATCAACCTCACAAGAGCGGCAACTATTGATTATTTGTATTTTACTAAAATGTCCATCAGGATCTTGAGTTAATATGTCAAATGATACGTTAAATAAACTGTGTCATGGCGTCAGTCATCATTTCAATGATTGCATCCGTACTGTGGTTTGCTGGTAGCTTCCCAAGTGAGCAGCACATAAATGATGATTTACGATCTCATCTGAGAGTGAAAACGATGTGCTGACAGTTCGGCTGAATGTCAAAGACGACTAAACAAAAAGATTTGTTCTTTCCCGATAACCATTCTGATACCTGAACTTGCCTATCGGCCGATGCAGAGTGCTGATCTAGTACCAGTGCGTTAAAAACAAAAATAAACATTATTATCTTTATTTTGAACAGCTGTTTACCACTTATGGATGTGGTATGATTGCTACACTCTCCACTAGCACTGGCCTGATCGCTACTGAGCACGTGCAACTCTTGGGAAAACGATCGCCGCGCCTGAAATCGATGATGGAAGAAGCTAACGAGTGAGCCGCCTCGCTTCTGACTCACTCTATGGTGATTGTTGCACATGCTCAGTAGCGATCAGCAAGATGTAGGGATGTGACGGCGAGTTCCTTTGTAGCGTGAATGAGCTGATAAATGACACCGTGATATCAGATCGATCCAGCATCTCAGAGGCACTTCTGATACTGGTATCGGAACAACTCTCATAAATAAGTAAGGATATTAATGTGACTCAGAGAAGGGGATAAAAGCAAGAACACTCCTTTCACCTCCGACACCTGCTGACCTAATAGAAACCAACTAAACTGTTCAGCATTATAACAAAGACCTGGATGCGGAGCAACTCAAGACCCCCTGCTGGGTTAAAAGTCTGTCCTGTACCTCCTAGTTGGTCCCTGAGCTGGAGCAATCTCACCAAGCTGCTGAATCCACAATGGGATCAAATGTGGGAGAAGGTATCCAGTAGATGTTTCAGACAGGTGTCTGTGTGATGTCAGGTAACTGTCACAGCAGCATCCTTTAACCTCAGAGAGAGATCACAGACAGCATCACTGTAAGATGAGAGTATAGTACAGAAATAACTGTGAAACATTTAAGACGAGAAATAAGCCACGCAGATGATGAATATAGTATATACAATGAAGACATCGTGTTTTTATTTTGCATCTGATTAAGTACAACAATGAATTTGACTAAATTTGCTAAACCTACATTAATATTTATTTAACACTGTTTTTGTCTGCTCACTACCAGATCACAGATATGTTAAGATGTGGAACAGAATCTCAAACATGCAACACCACCCTGAACTTATCTAGACATGAATCAGAGGAGCTGTATGTGAGAACACATATGTCCGAATCATTCGGACATTAAACAGACTTCACCCTGCCGGCTATGTCGTACAAAGTCTGTGTAATGTCCCGTTGAGCTCATGTGTGAACAGAGGTGCTCATTGTTCCTAGAATTCACAGCGAGCGAGTGTGTTGGTGATGTTTCTTTCATGCGGCCGGCGCAAAACCGAGAGACAACAAACATCCGAGGGTGAAGAAGAGGAAGAAGAAGAGTCCTTAATGCGAAGACGCCAACAGAAAGTCTAACTGGAGAGAAGACAAGATTCGGGAACTTCTGTCGCTAAGGGCCGACGCCAAAACCACCAGAGAACTTCAAGGAACGGCAAGACGCTTGGTTGTTTATGACCAAGTTACGAACCGGCTATCTAACCAGGCGGCAACCTCCGGTTCTGAAAAGTGAAGCCGATGCTTCATGTGTTAAAGCTGCATTCTCTTTAGTGTCCATCAGGGGGCGACTCCTCTGGTTGTATAGAAGTCTATGAGAAAATGACTCTACTTCTCTCTTGATTTATTACCTCAGTAAACATTGTAAACATGAGTTTATGGTCTCAATCTCTAGTTTCAAGTCTTCTTCAATACAGCATGATGTTCATTTAGTACATTATGGTCCATTTAGAGTCACACAGACCATAAAGCAGGGGATGCTTTAGGGCGGGGCTACACAGTGATTGACAGGTGGCTACCAGAGCCGTATACGGCGTCTCTACGTCACTCCTCCTCAGTCCAGACATGGTCACTTCCTGTTAACTGGTTGCAATGGGTGAGGATACGTCCACTTCTTATACACCGTCTATGAATGTGACGGAGGTGTAATCCGTGTCACGCTCAACCCAGACGTCATCCCTCGACTAAAACCAAACTTCTCCTTGGAAACAATCTCCGGAGTTTATGAGACTTCAAATTATAGTTCCAATCCCTAATAACCGCCCCCCCAAAAAAACCATGACATCAGCCCGAGGACGACATCGGCTCCAGATGACCCGGCCGTGATTTATGAGCCCAGCAAGCGGCACATAACTCTGTAACGAGTGAAAATAAGTGGACATTATCATAATCAATCTTTCCCTTTGTAATCAATTTTAAATGTCACAGCCACTGGCTCCCAGACAGATGGGGCTGTCCCACGGCCTCAGAGCAGTGTGTGTGTGGGTGTGTGCGTGTGTATGTATATGTGTGTGTGTGTGTGTGTGTGTGTGTGTGTATGTATATGTGTGTTTGTGTGTGTGTGTGTGTGTGTGTGTGTGTGTGTATGTATATGTGTGTTTGTGTGTGGGGGTGTGTGTGTGTATGTGTGTGTATGTTCCTGTGCGTCCTTGAAGGACAGGAGCTGCAGGATCAAAGTGTCACGTCCCTTCTGTCTGCAGTGGGACGACTTTAGGAGTCGACTCTATGTGATATGGGGGGGAGGGGGGGGTTAGTGTGACACTTGACACCTCTGAACCAATTTACAGGAGTCAGAGGGATTTGAGTTTTCATTAGGCGAGGAGAAGCGGCCCCCTCCCTCGCCGCCTTCACCTGTTCAATGAATAAATTACGGCTTCAACAGCCGCCGGCACCACGGAGCTCTGCTGAGGATTCACCGTACGGCTGGAGCTGCTTCATGATGGTTTCTATACATGCTAATAAGATTTAATCTTCTGCTGCTGCTACACTGCGTCTGCTTAGTTTAACCTCATTATATCTGACTTTGGAGCGTTAGCAGTGTGTGTGTTTATACTTTGATGGTTATAGAACCGGTGGTGGACGCTGCGTTGGGCGTGGTGTTCATGAAGAGGCGACTGGACGGGATTGTTAGATTTTATTTTTGTCATGGAGATAAAAAGTGAAAATGGGATAAAAAAATATAAAAATGCGTCTGAAAAGCGTTCCAAATCATGTTAATTAATTTCCAAAACCGAAATATACTCAATTGTATTTATTTATTTTCAAAACGTGAATATATTTCACACATTTCCAGCAGCCCACTGCTCCTGATGCTCAGTGTTTCATGTCCCTGTATGTATATGGCCATTGTAATGAACCTTAAGTTTATTGTTGTTATTTCTTACGTTGTTGTGCTGTGATCTACAGACCGTTAAACGTCCAGCAATGAACGACATGGATCAACGATTTGTGGCTGTTGAGTTTGCAGAGCGAAGTTTATTCTGAAAACTATTCCACTTCCTGTCCCCGACATCAGATGTTCCAGAATTAAACCCACTGCTTGATCGACGAGATGCTCAGAGTCACAAACACCCCGATGTGTGTGTAATATCACAAATATCATCACTTTAAAAGGAGAGCTTCACACCTTAAGGTGGATTAAAATAGAGAAGAATGTTCCTTTAATTGAAACTTCACAGCAGCAGGGAAGAGAAAGAACCCAATTAACAACTTTTCTCGAGTTGTGATCAGAGGAAGATGAAGAAAAAAAAGCAGCGGCAACACCTGTCAGGTCACACCTGTTAGTCTGTTGACATGAATAAAACATGTCGCTCCCGGCAGAGAGGAGCTGGGATGGTTAATTTAGCACATTATAACAGAACGAGCCCACCGCCCCTCCACCGACACCACCTCCTCTCTCTAAGGAGCCCCCCCCCCCCCCACACAGGAGGCCTCGCTCAGACGGCAAATCTAATCAAAGCTAATCTAATCAGGTCTTTATACCGAGCTGCAGAATGGGAAAATGACCCAATTCACTTTTTCCCACCAAACGCGTGAAAATCTATTTGTGTCGCTCCAGGTTACAACGGAGAGGAATTCTGAGGATTCGTCTTTTAAAGAAAAGTGCGTGAAGGGAAGCAGTGGGAAGAAAATACCGCCTTAAATCCATTAGTGAGTCCTCTGATCCAGCGATAGGCTTACAAATATACAGTAAGGTGACGTTTTTTAACTGTTGAAGGGAGTTTTTCTGTTTGTTCTTCATATAGTTAATCATAAAGTGCTTCTCAGTAAGTCACAGATCTGAACACCTGAACACCGCACTCTGCTTTTTATTACCTCTCCGTCAAATCGTCTGTCATCAGATGCTGCCGACACTCCCTCAACCACCGCGCTCACACAGGCGTCTCATCCTTCACTACTTTAAACCTCGTATCACAATCACTCATCACTCATCTCCTAACTCGGGACCTCAGACTGGTTTACTATGGGGGCAGCGTCTCCTTGGAGGTGCACGCAGTCACAATAGGTGGCGTGCTTTCACGCTTCTGATCGGTGCTTTATAACGAGGGACGGTGAGCAAAGGAGGAACACAAAGAATAGTACTATGAATGTGTCTGGAACCAGCTCAAACGCTTAGCTGGAGCTACTGACTCGATAAACAGTGAAGAAGAGAAAAGATCAGAGAGATGAGCGTGGAAACACCAGAGCGATTCACTGAGGAAGGCAGGTTTTCTGAACCTTTGAGGTGGAAGCGTGGTGGCTTTTGAGTAAATGTGCATTCAGACATGAAGCGACAGATGTTGCAAGTCTTTGAGAACAGAAACCTGCTCCACAAAACCAGGATCACACGTGTAAAGCGGCAAAAAGACTTTTCTAGATCTGGCCACAAAGAAAGATCGTTTGCAGGTTTAAAGTCCTTCTTGGAAACAGTTTGTCATGAAGGTTGTTTTGGACTTCACTGCCAAACGACCACTTTTGTGTTTGTTATTTTGTTTGAAAATGACCTACAGCACGAGGAAGCATCAGCAAGAAGAGGGAACCTCAGCACAAAACAGATATTTAGATGATATCCTCAGCTCTGTATCTCTACTTCATTCTATTACTTGATGTTCCTCTGGATTCTCTTAGACTGCTCTAGCTTCTGAAGAGCGCTGACATATCTACACATTGGATAGATGGGGGCCTCTGAAGAAAACCACCAGTTGATGGATCATGAATATTCATCCACGTCTGAGAACAACTGTAAATTCAGAGCTCCACGTGAAGCGAGAACACCTGAAGCAGGTGTGAACACCAGATCCAGCATGCTGCACCCCAGAGAGGCCGTCTGCAAAACGCTCTCTAATCCTGACATTCTGCCTCCCTTCTATCTCCATCTCTCTCTGCCCCCCCCTCCCTCCCTCCACTCGTCTTGATAACTCAATATCTGGGCACAAAGTCCGAGGTATAAAGTCATTGTTCCCCCTCAAAGGTGCGGTGACAAAGAGGTTAAGGCGGCCCTCGTTTCCACAGCGCCGCCAGGAAAGTGATATCCACGCCGTGGGAAAACCCCCGACCGGCTCCTTCATCAGTGATCCAACCGAGCGGCCCCTCCTGCACCCGACAGCAAAGAAAAGTCTTTCATGTGGAGATGAGGTGGAGGGAGAGAGACCAGTTTGCTGCGTGCAACATCGGCTCTGACCTTTGCTATAAACGAGTCTCTCCTTCAACCTCTCCGGGTAACGAGTATCACTTTTACACAATGTTTAACCACGACGAGCTCCAGACTAAAGCCTGAACATGAACAACATCTGAGACCATTGATGAGAGTCTACAGAGCGGAGACGGCTAGATGTCGAACCCTAGCCGGAGCTGGCCGATGTGATTGGCTAGTCTGCGTTTTCGAGGGGCGGGGCTTAGCGAAGGATTAATTGACAAAAACAATCTTAACTCAAAGGAGGAGAACTAGTAACGATAGCAGCAGCACTGCTCATGCTCGTTCAGTAAAAATCAGTTTTGGGTGAATTATAAAAGTTGTCATGATGTGTTCAAATGTCATCTTGTAAAATGTAGTTTTTGGCAAAAAACCTGAATAAATACAGATGTTTTCACAGCAACATAAAGTAAATCTTAGAGGTGAATTATGACCTTTAACTTCCTAAATCTAGCTCTAAGCAGCTTATAATACATCAGTAAAACTACGAACGACATGATCAACCCAGAGCGTCCACTTCATCCCATTACACAAACACAACACATCGAATGAGCAGCGTGGATTTGATTTCAGATGTTATGGATTAGAGAAAAGTGTGCGAGAGTGTTGCGGGGGTTTCTCCATGAAGTGGGCGGTTGGGTAACTGAGGTCACTGACAGAGATTTTGGCCCCAGATGTGTTGAGAAACCCTGCTGAACCTTCACCCGATCCCTCTGGAGAGGCCGGTTAGGAAAGGCTGCACGACGTCCACGTTGCAGCAACGTACGGAAGAAGAAGAAGAGGAAGAAGAAGAACGCTGTATGAATTCTTAAATTTGCCCTGTTTGATCTCTTCAGCATACTTTTGGAAAGCCACATGATGAGTCAGGGTGTGTTTATTGAACACTGGAGCATTTACTGCTTTAATTTGATTTATTTGTCCGTGAGAAGATTGTTCATTTCCAGCTACTTCATGTGCTCTCTACTGTGATCAACACCAGAGGAGAGAAATTACCCAGAAATCTGTCATGCTTAGCTGAAATAACACAAAGAACGCCAATTAGGTGAGGAGAAACGCACTAGTGGTGGCTCACAAACCTGGTGCATGATGGACATTTGGTTCACAAGGAGAGCCTGAATGTTGCAAAAATACAACACAGAAGATCTTCTCCCACTCAGTTTCGGACCAAAGAAAAGCAAACTGCCGGTGCTATCACACGCTCAAAGCTAGCAAAACAAGCTAACGAAAGAGGAAACGCAGCAGCCAAATGATTTGTAACGCAGGAAATATGTAGCTACGGGGTTTTCCTCCCGGCGGGTGGTCCGAGAGAGAGAAGATGGACGAAGACAAACAAGAGACCCGTGAAGATATAAGTAGATAGAGACAATCAACAATGGAGCTCTGTTTTTATTTCCCATCATGCACTCCTTCAAAATGCCTCCCTCCCTCTCTGTGAGGTCCAGCTGAGCTCCATCAGCACTGGGAGCAACTACTGGGAGTCAAGTGGGAAATTAAGCTGCGTGCTTTAATCACCTCAGTGCTCACGACCTAAACACACACACACATCGCGACGATACACACACATTCACACCTGTAATCTGTAAGTGGATCTCTGATCTGGACGAGGAGAAAAAAGGTGTAAACGCACCCAGAACAAATTAAAACCGTATCTGGAGGTGGATCTCAGCGGGTGTTAAAGGACGTCTGCAGAGTTCGGCCATATTCTTAAGAAGCAAATGCAGCGAAACACGCTGGATGCAAAATCACAACGTGGACGGAGCGGAGACGGCAGGACGCTTATGATAATAACAGGTGTAATAAAGGTCATAGAGCACATGTTCATATGCAGACTAACACACATGAAACTGATCTGTACATACTGCACACGGGGAGCTTGGCGATCATTCAATAATACACCACGGCTACGGAAAAATACTCGTCCCTGATTGGCTGGCAGGTGTCCATTGAAACTGTATATGAGGACATCTCAAACATAGTGCAAGTTTAACCTCCGGTTCTAAATCAGTGCTCAGAGTAGGATGAACCAGAGGAGCAGGGATACTGATGCTTCAGTAAAGAGGTCATGATATTAAGTGTGTTGTAAAGGAATGCTTTAGGGCGGGACTACCTTGTGATTGACAGGTCTCTACCACAGAGTAGTCTGTGTTTTCGTCATGTGTTTTCACTTCATGAAGTTAATTGCAACATTTTGGTCTTATTCAGCGTTCGGTTGTACTTAGCTCCTCCCTCTAGTGTCACTTCCTGTTGCAAAAAAACAAGATGGCGACGGCTAAAAAGTTTAATTAGAGGCTTCAAAACATCAGTCTACAAAGCAATGGGTGACGTCACGATGGCTACGTCCACTTCTTATTCACAGTCGATGTAAAAGAGCCACGATACCGCGGCTGTGAGGTCTAAATCCTTTGCATTGCCAGTATTACTCGTTAATGTGTCACTACCGTTCACTAACCATCTGATGGTCTTGACGCCTGAGAGGTTATGGGTGAAACCTCTTTGCAGAGCTGTTCAGGAACTGAAGAAAGTGGAGCAACGCCATCGCAACACCAAGCAACACACCTCCACCTCATCAATACAAGTCATCCGACTGACACTGGACAACATCTCAGCGGTTGCACAATATACAATGGCAACATACAAATAATGCAAATAAAAAGACAAATAATGAAATCAATGTTTCGCCAGCCTGTGATGAAAAAAGATACATATACAAAGCAACCACCTCCCCTGAGTCTGATAGAAGTACGTCTGTGGACACCGTCTCTGATCATTTCTCTCTATACACATATTGCCAATATTCCCATATTGAGATATCGTGGCTTTTCTACAGGTTTCATCCATATCACATGAAAGATGTTGCAATTCTTTATAGCACTTTTGGACTTCTCGTCTGTGTTGGCTTACACTTTAAGATCAGGAGAGAAACTAGTAAGTGGACCTTTAGATTTGTGAAACTACTATTTCTGAGGTCAAGAATGAGTTTTTTTAATCAGAATTTGTCACAATCCGATTTGCTGAAATACCAGATTTGGACTTGTTGGGATGAAGATTAATTCAACTGACTGCTAGTAAATATCATATCAGCATCAGCATGACGCATATGTACAGCTTCCACACCCACACCCACACCCACACACTCTCTTAGTTTTAATCTGAGGACACTGACTCACATTAATTCTCTGGAGACTTAAACCTGAAGCTTTAACCCATGTGGTTTATCTTGTGTGGACCTGCTTTTTGTGCCTCATAATGTAACTGTGAGAACATATTTATGTCCCGACACGAGGATAAAAAGCTGCCCCTATACACACACACACACACACACACACACACACATCAGTCACACGCACAAAACCAAAACCACCAGCAGCTTCAGCAATCGATCAGCTCGCACAGACCGAGGAGCTAATCGCACATTGTACACGCCTCAGAACCAGGTCAGCTGACGCGGAATCCAGCGACAGCGTGGGAAAGACGAGCAGACTCGTCCCGACCGCAGTTAACCGCCACACACACACACACACACACACACACACACACACGCACACACACACACACACACACACAGTGCGTAACAGAGCCCTACTGAGGCCTGCTGCAGGCTTCTCAGGCTTAATGAAGACACACGGAGCAGAGAGACAGGAGTGAATTTGTTGTTTTACAGAGAGACACGTGTTCCAGGTCAACCGACATGCTTCATGAGAGCAAAGCTTTGGAGCTCCAAAGTCACGTATGCATGAAGAAAAGGAGAACCATGTCCTGCTGCCAATGAAGTCTGTTCAGACTCAAGGATAAGTCACTGCAACACGCACACAAAACAGTCAGAAAGTAGCTGGTAGCTGTTAAAGTCGAGATCATATCTTGACTTTAATTTGCACTCCCAGTCTGATGAGATATTATTTCTGATCACGAGAAAGGGGAGTCGACTGATTCTACTTCATTCAGTCCGTGTCTACCCGCCATGTAGCCACGTAGCTAACGCTAACATCTGCACACATCAGGCTCATGGGAGGAGCGGACACAATGCTGAGCGGTCTTCATTAAACTGGATATCATGGTCTCACTTAGTTGCAGCATCTGGTTCTGTTGATGCACAACTGGTTGACATGTGTAGGCCTTAAAAATAGGACATTTTTGGGGTCTTTCTTCATTTTGCAGCATCACCACTGGACACAAACATACCACACCATCTCTTCCGCTCACCTAACACACATCCCAACGCTCTCGTCCTCTTTCCCCCCAAAACTAATCAACCATTAAAAGCAGTCACCAAACCGAGAGGAGCTCCTGATGGAGGAGCGTGCGCCAAAGACGCACTCGGCAAATGAGCCAAACGAGCCGCCTGGCAGTGACGGCATCGAGGAAACAACGGAAGGAGACGGAGACATCCAACATTGCACTTTTTGATTGCTCACCGATACTCCTCCGGGTGAGCTGATCTTTTGCTTCGTCAGCGCTGTAATCATAGCCTGTTCTCCTAATGTTGTTTCACTAAAACATTTATTCCAGGAGGAGGAGGAGGAGGAGGAGGAGGAGGTCTCCATACAACAGCTGTTCCACCTCTGCCCTCTCAGATCTGCCAGGCTGAGGGGGAATGCTGGCAGAGGGGGAGTAAAGAAACGGGCCATGAAACTGAAGGAGTACGCACCCTTGATCCTTGATTTACTCACAAGAGGGGTGAGCTGAGGACAGCAGCTCTAAAAATACCCCTTAAGGAGAGAGGGAGAGAGGGTAAGGTTTGGGTGAGATGGGGGGGGGCAGGGGAGGAAGAAGAGAAAAAGTAAATGATTGTTTTTTGCTGTCAAAAAAAAAAAGTTCCTGCATCCCAAAGTACTCCTTCGTGACAGAACCCTCACAAGGAAGCCGGGTGGAGGTTTTTTTATTTTGAAAAGGGGGCTGCTTCCTCTCTCCTCCCCATCGTCCCTCGCTCCATCGGTCAATGCCCCCCCCCCCCCCCGTCGCTCCAATGAAAAAGATGTCACTACAGACCCAAACAGCCAGAGGGCTGAACATGAAGGGGAAATGATCGGCATAGCAGAGGGCAGAACAATGGCCTTCTTTTTTTCTTTTCTCTGCAGCTAATTCATGTCAGGACCAGTGGCCCAGATTACTGGGGCCGACCGAAGGAGTCCACTATGGCAGCACCAGAGGCTACAGGCCACACACTCACACACACACACACACACACACACACACACACTTTGTTAGTGACTGTCAGCGCTGTCTGTGGCAGGAAGAGGTCTGGGTTTGGCCTCGTAATGTATGAGGAGAGTGAGACATCCGTCTTCTTTCACAACCTTCTGATCGATGTGTGAACAGAGGACGAGACGTCCCTCTATGTAGAGCATCTGCTGTGTTCTCAGAGGAGGAATCCCTCCTCCGGGGTGGACAGGATGCTCTACATGTGTTATACTCACAGAAGACACGACAGTGTTTAAACTACAACATGATGGCGACTGGATTCAAGTGACTCATCAAAGTCATCCGTCAAGAAAAGAATGCCAAACATTCTCTGGCTCCAGCTCCTTGCGTCTGTTTCATATCTTTGTAAATTGAACATCAAACTGGGAACTATTCTACACATTTATATCACACTAATCAATCAACAACAGCAGCACGAGTTGTATTCAATGCTAATTAAAGATTATTGTCAAACATTCAGAGTTTGTGAAGTAAATTACCTCCAATGAAGTTATGCATTCTACTCATCTTGTTTATTTTTCATTGCATCAAGAGTGTTACTTTGTGCTGCACTAATAAATTATTATTATAATAATGCAGTGGTGGCGGTGCACAGAGAGGGTCACACACCAGATATTTAACCACCAGTGAAAACGTTACCAGGCGTCTAGAGAACTGATTTAAAAGCGCGAGGTGTGATGACATTTCTTTTAAAAAGCCTTCAGCTGCTTCAACCTTAAAAGCTGAACACTGATACCCTCCTTCCTTTGTGCCACACACGCGCACACACACACACACACATACACACACATACATAGTGGAAAGTCCTGACCCCCACACACGCCGAGCGAGACAATGACCCAATAACGGATAGAGCGTGAACCTGAGAGGTAAAGGCATCCCCCGGCCCAGATTGACCGAGGATCTTCACTTGTTTGAGTAGTTGGTGACACCGATACCCGCCGCCTGTGTCACACACAACTTAGTGGTAACCCAATCCGCCCGCAGGGCCCAACTTACTACTTCCATCTTCCCCTCTGCTGACAGCTGACCATGAGGAGTGATGAATGGAGGGGTCAGGCCAGCCAGCCGAGCACAAAGCAGCCGATACGACGTCTCCACGGCGACACCGTCCGTTATGAGTGTCAGCGGTGAATGATTCCATATCTGTATGCGCACTGATGTTCAGTCACAAGCAGTCACGTGTTTTGCTGCTGCAGGAAACAAACGTCCATCACACATTCCCAGAAGTTCAAGTCTTCAAACTGCTTATTTCATTTGATCAAAAAAAACTTGAAATATTCTATTTACATTCATATGAAGCAGAGAAAACCAGCTGATCCTTAAACTGGAGAAGCTAGCAGGAGTTCTTTAGTGTTTGTTCTTCACACACTTAGAAAGTCTCCAAAGTCATGTTTGACTGACATTGACGCCGAAAGGCGCCTTAGTTTGTTCTTATTTCAACCTTTTTCCAATAAGAATGAGTCAGTATGTGGGAACAACACATTTAGACAGATTGCTTCACAGCATTCAAGAAAATACTTCAAACAAGCTTCAGTAAAATATTCAGATCTCACATGTTTGAAGAAAATATGACTTTAACTCAGTAAAAGCTACAAAATGACTCGGTGAGAACTGTTGCAGTGTAACAAGCTTTAGTAAATGATTATCCAAAGAGTCATAACCTTTTCTCTTGATTGATGAGCTATAATAACTATATCATCATCATCTCTGTTGCTCTTTTCCAGCAGGACTCTTATTTTGACAGCTCGCTCAGCTGTTGTGGGAATCAAACCTGTGACGTTTCCTCCGTTAGCACGTCACCCCCACCATTACAGCTCGCTGATACAGATCTCTGAGAGGAACAGCAGCTCTCATAAAGCTCTGACTGTCACGACTGTTCCTGTTTCCCACGCTGGCGCAGCTTCTGATTGGCTCCGCTGCTTGTTTGGATTAGATAATAAATTACCTGCCACTTCTTAACCCCCCCATCCTCTTCAAACACCGGGACCACAGCCCCCCCCTCTCACACACTGTAACAAACAGCAGCTTGTTTGGTAACTCATCAAACTGCACCACTGCTGTGCGTAAAAGTCATGCGTCACGCGCGCTCATGGGCTTTGGCTCAGAAACACAGACATTCACTCAAAAAAGTTCCACGAGAGGAATGCGATATCCCTCACGAGGCGTCTGATCACGTAGAGACGCCAAAAAAAAAAGCTGCCACGCGGAAGGAAGAATGAGCGGCACGCAGAGACTCAGACTGACAACTGCGCCAAAATGTGCCAAAAATGTGCCAAAATACTAATAACCAAACTCCCTCAGATTATTCTACATTTTAAAACACATCGTGGAAGATTATGAACATGAAAACATCTTTTACATGAAACTGGTGAATTTCCACCAGTTCACGCGCCACTAAGATCCACTTACCGGCCAGGCGAACTGGAAGGGGATGGTGATCTTCCCAGCGTCATTGTTCCGGTTCTGGCCGGTTTTCTGGCCGCCCTTGAACTGAAAAGTATTCCCACCGATAACCTTAGTAGTTTCCGAGCCGTAGGTGCACGGTCCGTTGGTCGTGACCTCCGTTTGGTATTCCTTTAAACACACTTTGAAGTAGGTGTCGCACTCGTCCGCGCCGCAGTGGCCCTCCGCCGCGCTCTTCTCCGCGTCGCAGCAGTCGCCGTTCAGGAGCTGCCCTTCAGGGTTTCCCACCGAAATCAGCTGTAGCTCAAAGTACCCGGTGGACCGAGACACCTGGGGGGAAGACATGATGAGTGAGACGGACTGAAAGGGTGTTTACACTGCAGTGTCCATTCAGATGTTCTTCTAAAGTGACATAGTATTCCACGTAGAAGTTATTCCTTTCTATTAGAGTCTCACGCTGCATTTTAAGGGACTTGACGGCTTTGGGTTAAATGTTCAAGCAAAATGCCACTTGATTAAGATGGAAGGGGAAAGTGGGGCGTATTATTTGCAGCGAGCAGTCACTCTGCAGCCCCGCACTACTGTATATTCTGGCACAGCGGAACTTCAGGGGCTGCGTAACGAGACCTACACTCCAATTTAGCTCACTCTGCATATCAGGCCGAGCACCTTAACGAGACCCGCTGCAGCCTGAGTCTCAGTGGAGACTTCTGACATAGAGACAAACACATCCGCCAAAGAGCTGAACTATTTAGGATCTGACTTCTGCAACCTGTTATAGAACATGAACATGCAGGTGAAGCTGCGCTGCAAACAATGTTTCCTTCAAATCATTTGCGTCTTCAGGCTGTTTAGAATCTGCGTAAAACGCACTTCATTTTGGAGATGTAACTTTAAAAACACAGAACTTTCACCCAGCCGTGTCTTCAGAACTTCACGGTTTACATTGCTGAGCAGCAGCTGATACCGACACTGCATCACACAGCAGATGATTTTTACTTCATTTGTCTCCCAGAAGGAAGCGCTAATTTAGAAATCCTGAGATCACATGATTCAACGACCCGAGCAGGCAATTCAATTAAAGCTGGAATTTAAACCCCCTCCAAAAAACGGAAAAAAACTTCCAGTCGATTGATACGTGAACGCACCATCGATAACCTCCTCACCCCCTCTGAGATTAAAGTTCTCACCTCAGCCCACAGCGTCAGGAGCAGACACACTAGAGAGACGCGGCGCACTGTCCCCGGATTATTCCACATGTCTCCGGCTGCGCGGACTTGGTTACCATCGGGGAAATGAAAAGAACATGTATGTTTCAAATCCGTTAGAAAATAAGAATGCAGAAGAAGAGCAGTATCCCTCCTCCCGGTGTCCGAGGCGTGCACGGTGCGGGCTGCTCCCCGGGATGACTGCGGCTCTGGAAGAAGAAGAGCGCACCGCTGCTGCTGCTGCTCTTTGGTCCACGGACGCACTACGAGACGCGCGAACTCCACTTCCCTCCAACGCTCGACGCACTAAACAGCAGAGAAGGAGAGCAGCGGCGCGTCTCTGTTGCCAAAAGCCAAAGAAGGGGCGCGCCCCCCCCCCCCCCCAATTATGAGGGACAGCAGCGTGGACCAATCACAGGCCGTCTTTGTGGACCGTTTGTCCGCTGAGAGCCAATCGAGAGGAGGGGCTGGGAGAAGGGGAGAGGGGAGGACCGCTGATGGATTTATCGTGGAAGTGTTCTCACACAGGAGCTTGTATTTGTGTTTTTATTACACTCACACCGTATTTCAGCAAACACACGTGTCTCTGTGTGCTGCAATAAGTGAAATATGTTAAAGAAATATATTATAACTTGGATTTATTCGGGGAAAAAACAATAAATCCAAGTTATAATATATGTTTCTGTAGCAGGTTTTTATGCAGATTTGTACTTCAGAGGATTCAAATCAACAGAATACAACAAGTGAGTGTGACCCATGAACAAAGCTTGAAGACAGACACACGCACACACACACACGCGCGCACACACACAACTGAGCTGTGAGCAGAGGAAACACGGTTGTTAGCGCCCTCTACCGGCCACTCAGCTACACACGCACGCACGCACGCACGCACACACACACACACACACAGTGAAGTGATCCACTGCATTTAATCACATACTGCGGGTTTTCAGGTGAACTTGTGTATTTCCATTCTAAAAAGACTTTCTTTTTGAACATTTGGTATTTTTTTTCTCTACTTTTTATTTCACTGAATTTGTAGTTCTTTCTCTCCTTTTTTCAACTGATCTCTAAACTGTCTTCCCGTCAGTTTTTAGAATTGATGTATAGATTCTTTACTAAATGGTCTCGCTACCTGTCTGACATGGTTTTTATTTATGGGTCTGGTCCGGTCTAAGACTGTGGACCTATATTTTATGTTTGATTGTCAATTTTAATATGTTTCTGTTGTTTACACTGTGCTGAATGTTGTTGATTGTTTTATGTTGTGCACCACCCACCATGTCAAATTCCTTGTATGTGCAACACACCTGAGGGGAGCCAACAGTGTGGACATCTTTATAAGATAACTTCAAACTCACCTTTTAAGCCAAACTTTTATCTACTAGTTTTGTTGAACTTTATTTTACTCATTTACATGTCCATATTAATTGTATGATCGGCACATTGGATTTAAGATACATTTACTGAATAAAAATAGGGAAGAGCACGAGAATAACAATAGAAAATTGAACAAGCTACCTCCCTTCTTCAGTTCCTCTGCATCCGTCAGAGGACTCTGTCAGTCAGAATCAATGAGATACAAGATTTTTGAATCAAAGATTATTAAAATCAAAAGTTTCACACTCAGCACTGACAGACGAGCTGAGAACAAACGTTTGTGAATCCCTGTTGAAATAAGAGCCTGCAGTACGACAGCTTCCTGGAAATTACGGATGAAAATAAGGAAAAGCTGCTCGGAGCGATGGCGCTCTGTTGGCCCACAGACTTTGGGGTTCTGTGGTAATACGTTTAAAGGTTATAACATTTTACAACATA
Source organism: Anarrhichthys ocellatus (assembly GCF_004355925.1). NCBI lineage: Eukaryota > Metazoa > Chordata > Actinopteri > Perciformes > Anarhichadidae > Anarrhichthys > Anarrhichthys ocellatus. The sequence continues at coordinate 286,011 of NW_022280099.1, read as the reverse complement.
GTCACAATCATAACTCTGCCAAATCTCCCAAGGATTCATGTCCAAATAAGGTGTTTCTGCAAAAGATGATTTAGATACAAGCCAATAAATGTGGCGTTACGTAGAAAGATAACGACGTGTTGGTCAACTATCTGATGCTTTACACAATGTGTGCCTCTTCTCAAACCAGCAATGACCATCTATCTCTAAACTTAAAGGACTAGTTCACCCAAATCCCGTGTTTACTATCAAGCACCTGCAGGCTTGAAAGCCGGCCTCTGAAAAGAAATCTCTCTGGAGGACAGCAGCTGTGGTCGGCTTCAGTTACAGCGTGTTCACTGTAATTGTTTTGCAGCAAATTAAAAAGTACCAAACTGCCTGAGGCTTCTTGACGGCCTCGGCTCTTAAAGTGCTGACCTTTAATCCCGTCGACCAGCTGGGGACCATTTCTTATGATCAGTACTCCTCGTCGGACAAGAAAATGCAAAAAACACCAAACCTAACTAACATTTAGCCGTATTTAACATGATGTATTCAGCCACATTTTGGCGAACACGTGAGGCTATGGAACTCACTTAGCTTAAAGGTGGACAACGACAGCTTGATTTATTCCTGCAGGAGCGATTTGAGGACTTTCTATGAGCATACATTTTGTCGCCATTTTTTTGCCAAAACATTGTAAGTCTACAAAGGATGAGCATGATACTCAAAATATAGGCGGAGCATTGCTTTAAGTGCTTCAGCTGCCGTTAGCATGCTAACATTTGCCAGTTAGCAGTAAAATGAAGGTACAGCAGAGGCTGATGATGTCATTCCTTCAGCAGGTAACCAGTCGGACAAAGTGAAATGTTAACCTGATGATGGCGCTACATTTAAAAGTCAGTGGATCACCCAAAGTTATTACAATTCACATTGAGACAAACATCGAAACCAAAGTCCATGATAATCCATCAGACAGTTGTCGAAACATTTCACTCAAAACCACAAATGTTAACCAGATGGTGGCGCTAGAGGAAAAGTGAGGGCATCACAAGAGTCATTAGGGTCCATCCTCTGGGAGCCATGAACATGTGTGAAAGATTTGGTTCCAAAACATCTAGAGGATCTTGAGATGTTTCAGTCTGGACCAAAGTCCACTAAAAAACCATAGCCACTAAAAAAAGAGATGAACGTTCAAATGAGTTGCTATTAATATGAATGTAAAGTCAGTTGTGCTTTTGGGGATATTTTTGGGGTAGTTTTGCCACGTTTCAGACCATTTCCTGATCAGAAAGTTACATTTAAGAATTCCAACATGAATTAAAAGCCCTCAGTCTGTTACTTCCAGCATGCAGACAAGATTTCCTGTTGCTTCCACATTGAGTGGACGTCTCGGATGGCGGGCCACGTGGACGGTCCAATGAGACAGCTGTTTCTCTCCACACACATCATCCGGATGCAGCTTCAGCCTGCACAGACAAGAGATCAGTTCTGCAGGCTGGTCAGTCAGGACGGAGGCAGACAGGTGGCCTCTGACACCCTGCAGCAGATGTTTCCTCCCAGGGAAGCAGGTGCAGACCAACACACACACACACAGACACACACACACACACACAATTTGCACATACTTGTGTACATATGACTCATTCACACGCCTGCAAACAGACACAAACTACTTGTGTTCATCTCTTTCTGACGGCTCTTATCAGCAGCGATAAGGAAGCATGGGAAACAATCCTCGGACAGATAAACTGGGGAAGTAATACGTTGAATTAGCTGCATTAAACAGCAGCTGAGGCTATTTGGAAGCTTAAGATGAAGGAAAAAAGATTTAATAATGATGTTAAATGTATCAACAAGTGTAAACGTAGCCTAAACTAGACAAATTGTCCACTGTCATGCTATCGCCTATCAGGTTAGACTGTACTAAATGTACTAAATGCTAACTTCAGTCAAAGTTGAGGTATTTCAAACTCATGGTGACGCTTTTGGAATAGTTACCAAATGACGAGGGTTTCATCCTCTGGGGATCATGAATGTCTGTACCAAATATTCAACCAATGCAGTAAATGTTGAGATATTTCACTAACAAAACACAAATGTCAACGTTGTGGTGGCTCCAGAGGAAAAGTCAAATGATCACTTAGTTTATCCTCTGGGGATCATGAATGGCCGTACACACAGTCACTGAGATATTTCAGTCTGGACCAAAACATCAAACAGAAATTGGCTTTAGAATTATCAAACTGTAAAGTAGAGTTTGTGTAGATCATCTGTACATGTTGACTCTTTCTTTGGAGATGGATGAGTACAACAAAAAAAACCTGTTTTCACATTCTGCAGTTGAATGTTTGAAGGATTATGAAATTCAACAGGAGATAAAGTCCCATCTCACATAGCTGGGGCCTCTAATGTGGAGCAAAGACTAAACAAGAGCCCCGCTGAAGTCTACACAACCTGGTCTGATATGTGCTGCAGATACGATGCTGCTGTTTACCAGCCACTTCAAACACACCATCCAAAATATGAGAAGGTAAAGTATTTAAGATGCATTCATGATGGAGAAGAAGGAGGTCCCAGACTGTAAATGTGCCAGTAGAGGACTTTAGATGTGCAACATGTTTCTCTTTTGAACGTTATTATAATGCAGCCATAGTTTGTTGTCTGAGTTAGATGCTCTGTGAACTGATTTCTTTCCATGACGTGTGTGTGCTGCTCTACTTTACAAGCTCAGGTCTGTCTCTGCACCCATCCCACAAATACCTGCACATTAATCCCACGCTGGTGATTACAGTAACCGAGCCTCTGATGACTGTGTGTCACAATCCGAGTGGACATGAAATATTCAGACTCGCTGTGTCATCGTTAGAAGTCCTGAGTCAGCTCTGCCGGTGAGGGCAGTGCAACGTGTGCCTACCTGCCCTCCCTTTCACTTCCTCAAATTCTTCCGTCAATATTACAGAATCTCTGCTGGCATGAGCCTCAAAAACAAACTGTTCAAATCCTGAACACAAAGCTCTGCCGAGGAGTAAAACTACATCTCTTTCTACGGCTATATTTTTCTTTCCTTATTTGGCGTCCCTGACTTCCCTTTTCTGACTTTCATCTCTTTCTTTCTTGAGGACTCAGGAGCTACTGTCATGTGAGGATTTATGCATTTTCAAGAAGGAATATGCCCCAAAAAGCACAATGGCTTTCACCTTCACCGAGAGCTTCTGTGTGCTTCACAACGGCACACAAAGAGGCCGAGGGCTGAGCGAGCTGCCATAGAAACGTTTACATGTCCCGTCCTGAAGAATGCAAACAGACTTGAGCAGAGCTCTTATCTGACAAAAGAGTCAACTTTAGACAGTCCTGTCGCGGCTTGTCTGGGTGGTCTTTTGACTACAACATCGGACGATCATCTTCTCACATTGTCTTAGTTTTCTGATCCTTGAATAACCCAGCAGCTTGAATGGAAATGCATTCTTGTTTAGGTGAGCAGCTCGGGGAGGTGGGGGAGGACTGACACACTCAGTGCCGACGCTGTCGCTTCTGATTCACTCTCCGGTTTCCAGCAGAGATTCAAACGACGTAGCAGCTCAGGTTGTGTCAGGTGAGCTATCAGGCGGTCTGAGACGTCACACTGATGTGGATCAGCGTCTGGAAGCAAAGCTCCAGTCATCGTGAGTGTCGGCTGCTGAAACGCATTACACACAGCTAGGACAAAAAACGAGCAGCTTTAAATGAAAACGTAACGTGTTTGTGAGTCCACTGGTTTAAAAGATGCACGAGGGAAAACATGAATTCACTGTGACTGTGACGCTGAGACTTTAGCAGCGTTTGACGGAGGCCCTATTTGCTAAAACAAAGTACCATATTCTGTTCATGCTTTAGAGAAGACGTGTGTGCCTGCTGAAATGTAGGGAAGTCACCAAACACGATACTTCAACTCCAAGTCGATGCCAAAATTCTGAAAATATGAGGTTCTTCCGGCGATCAGGGTTCGAGACAAACACCGGACGATATTATTTATTACAATTATTCATAGATATTTAAGACCTGCTGTTTCTAAAGCATCTAAAGATTAATTGGCCTTCTATGTTTAATCCCTAGAAATGTAAAAAGTACTTTTAACAGTGAACTATTTATGATATGTCGACGTCATCACTTTCCTCAAAAATACAGACCCGAGCCGGCGTTACGGACGGCTGGAGCTCAGAGTGACGTGACCTCCTGCAGGCAGACAAAGGTAAAGAGGATTCATTTGACCTCCTCTCTGCTCTGCTAACGGCTCACACCTTTAGAGGAAACGCTGTTTGATCACCTGACAGCTCGCTGACAGGCGGGAACATACCGACCACGCACTTACCTCCACCGTATGAGTGAAGCGTATGAAGCATTATTCACCGCGTTAACCTTCCTCTTGTGTGTGTGTTTGAGTCACACACCCACACGCACACACATATTTATGCAGCCTGTGGAAGCATTCCTCACATTGTAATACATCAGGATTATGTGTCTTTTTTTTTGTTTTTTTGATCCACAGTTTGGTATCAGGTGACATTCAGACTGCAGGTTAAAGTGGATTAAGCCCAGAGACAAAGTCTGCCTTCTAGAGATAAATGAATGAATGCGGACAACAGAGAACATGTAGAGCATGTCAGAGCATACTGAGGAGCTATAAAGCTACGTCCAATGAAACACAAATCTATTGATCGCAGGAACTTTCTCCATGGAGAACCTGTGGAGGAACCCGTTGCGGTTCGACCTCAAGGAGTTTACATTAAGTTCAGGAGTTCAACACGTTTTTGAACCCAGTTGGTTTCTGGTAACAAGTATAACTTTGCCCAAACCAGGGTTTGGTTTGAAATATGAGAAGTTTGAATGAGAAACGTGAGGACGTAAATCAATGCAGGTCTGTGTGACATGTGGAGTGTGCTTTTGGGGATTTTCCAGGTTAACAACATCACTATGCAGAATTCTGGATAAACACAAATATTTAACCTCAAAGGAAAGCGGCCATGCAGGGCGGAGGGGCAGGTGGGACAGGTGTGTGTGTGCATCCCCTCTGAGCTGAGCTCAGACTGTGAGCAGCAGCAGCAGCAGCAGCTCTAAACCAAAGGAGTGTGTCTGATAACGCTGTGGAGTCATGACGGTTTACTGCCTTTATCAGCAGCAGGGACTGTCTGTCTGTCTGTCTGTCTGTCTGTCTGTCTGTCTGTCTGTCTG
>NW_022280099.1:266880-280832 GCF_004355925.1 Anarrhichthys ocellatus | reverse complement strand
TGTCTGTCTGTCTGTCTGTCTGTCTGTCTGTCTGTCTGTCTGTCTGTGCAGGCGTGTTGCAGAGCAAGCTGTGTTGATAATGCAGAGCCTGGACCAGGACAGGAAGAGAAACAAAAAGACAACATTTTCTTTCTTGAAGCCGGATCCAAATGCGTCTTCCTCCTCCACTCTGCTTCAGTACTTTGACTGACAGCAGATGTGCCGGGCGTCTCTCACCTCGCTGCAGGTCGATGGAGGCCCGGAGGCTCTGATTTCAGCACTAAAACCTCTTAACAAGGCCACAAACACAAAGCAGGTCCCTGTCATCTTACACAGCAGCATATGGACCCCTGGTTCCCACAGCCAGCTCCGTGTAAACATCTCATTAAGCTCTGAAGGGAGGGGAGCCCTCCACCATAAAAGGAAGGGACAAAAGAGGAGACTGCTGCAGGTCCTGTGAAGCTGCAGGTAATCGCTGCAAATGAATACCTGCGTGAGCTCGAGGGGTTTTCTGTGAACTGTGTGAAAGCTTTTCTTTTTCTTCTTTTTTTTTTTTTTTAAAGGTGCAGATCCTGCACACCCGAGGATTCACAGCAGCGAGCACGTGGATCAAATGTTTGTGTTCACAAGCACTGCGTAATGAGAATATAACCGTGTGAGCACGCTGAGGACAAAGAGAAGCACAAACAAGACCAGAGAGGGAAGAGAAGCGTCTCTTTTCAAAGAGGGGTTGAGGTGTCGTGAGGGGGTCAAAGGGTGCACAGGTCGGCACCGAACACAAAGACCTGAGTCTGGAGCGTGAAGGTGTCAAGTCTTCGTAGCGTCCGTATCTCCCTCTTATCTGCTCAAGGCCTTTGTGTTGTTGCTGTATCGGCAGATCGCAGTGGAAGAAACCACCACTTTCTCTGGCTGTTATATCAGCCGCTGCTACGGAGTGTGAGTGTGAATGATCGCATCGCATTCTTTGATGAAAAGATGGAGCTGTCGGCGTGGATGTGGGTAACCTCACAAGGTGAGGAAGAATCCTCTTATTGAAAACTTATGATGTTAAATAAACTCGACAGGTTTTTTATTGCCCGTTGTTTTCACATGGATTTAATGTCTCCACAGCACTGGTCACTGCAGCTTGAAGTCTAAAAAAAAGGATCTTTTCTGAAGAGCAGAGGTCAGAAAGAGCTGAGGTGGAACATGAAGAGAGAAGTGGGTAGAAGATTCAAGTGGGCTCTTCATTGGTTTGAACTCTCCGTAGTGACGTAATCACGGCCTGCACGTCGCTCCTGAAGGCTCCACAAGTTGTCGCAGTGTTTAGTCGTGCACCTCGGACTTTTATGGACTAGGCGCTCGCTGCACACGTGATCAGATGTCTGGATAGAACAGGCCAGGTCCAGACCAGGTCTGGACCGCGGTCCGCCATTTAATCCCTATTATATGTTTTATATTGCAACAATAGTGGTGTTGTTTTAAATCACATTTTCATCAGAATCAAAGCAGATACAAAGAATCCTGATCCTGAAGATTCAGATTTGGTAATCCTACGTTTAATCCACACCAAAAGCTGCATTTGGGTATTTCAAACTTCAGGCAGAGATCTGGGTTTGATGCCAAAATTCAGGATCATTTGGATCCCACCTCAGAGCAGAATGACAAATAGCCTAGCCAAGAAAATACCAATATTTTATGAGCTTTATTAATGTTAAATGTGCAAATCAGAATCTACAAAGTGACCTGAAATGCAGCCTTGACATTAAAAAACTCCACTAAGACACAAATACTTGTGTACTGTACTTTCCATCTCTGAAGTGCAGCAACATGTTGGAACCCAATAAAGAAACACTTCCTGACCTGAAGAATGCCATGCGGTCCAAACACGTTAGTTTTCCTCATTTTGCTGTTGATTCATTTTCTTTTTTTTTGCTTTGCACACCATCCTCGGTGGGAGGCGAGCTGGGGATGCGGGAGAGGCTTCACTCTCACCAGCATCACCACGAGCACAACCAGGAGAGACAAGTGTGTGCTTGACTGCATATTTGTGGAGGTGGGAATGTTTGCCTTGCCTCACATGAATACCTTTGGTTAAGTACAGTAGGTGAATTCACAGGAAATAAGGCCGGTTTATAACTTGTGTAACATCAGAAGAAGACGTAAATCTTCTCCTTTCACTGGAGACGTGGATTGTTTGGTGCGTTATCTCTGATATATATATCTAGATATCTAAATTATGATTCATTGCGTCGACTGTCGGCTCAGGCTGCATTCAAGTGACAGCACAGGGGGATAAATACATATTGTCCCAGAGCAACAGCGCCGTGTACGTCTGCGTTTACTGCCTAGTGGTAGATGATTGAGGTGTCCTTTCAAGGCGAAACACACCATTGTTTCGGCTAACAATCCACAATCTGACGCAGGAAGTGACACACAGGACACAAATACAATGAGCAGCGCGGCTGCGGGCTGGCGACAACAGAACGGCGGCTCCACGGAGCAGTGGGAAAAACAGTTCGACACACGTAAAATACACAAACGCACACAATACAGATGTGGAGGGAGGGGGGGGTACTGTACAGCAAGACATCACAGAGCAAAGCTGCAGAGGCTACCACCAGCAGACAGGTGGTAGTGTAGGAGGCTGCGTTGTTTACTCGGAGGTATCTGATGTCATCTGTAATTGTGCATGCAGGACAGGTCGGGTCGTTAACAATAGAACGCCAGAATCTTCTGTTGAAACTTCGCCTCGGATGATTCTTCAAGAAATGTCTCAACAGCTCAAAACTCCATGAATCCGACCAGATGAAGAGACGTTTTACACTTCCTGTACTGAAGACGATGAAAGTTAACTTGGAAAATCATTTCAACACGTCAACTTCCAGTTGACTCATAGACTCATAGACTCATAGACTCTGGGTCGATAGGATCCTGGTAGTTGGTCCTCTACCTCAATCTATTCAAACCTTTTATTGAAAAATTGTTGCAACTGTCACAAGTCCGCCGTTCCTGAGTATGAATAGTTTTGATGCAAAATATTTGGAACTCATACTTCTAAGACTGGATAATGAGTACCTTAACTTTGACACACGTACAATTTGCTGCTTATACTTTGACTGAAAGCTTGAAGTTAAACTGCGGTATTATCACTGAACACCACTCTGGTGGTGATGGATGAATTGGTAAACCGGTGGATGGTTGGCTGCTCAGAAAGCAGTGACCGGGACGAGGATTTGGCTTTGAGACTTTTGAGTGAAACCAAGCAGCTCTGGGGTCAAACACAGCGACCCGCTCAGAGCGGCTCCATCATCACACCGACGGCCCTCAGACTGACCTCCCATCTCTGCTGCTCTCTTACCGCACGCTCTCTGTTCCGTTTACCGTCAACACGGATAAGACGCCGCTTCAAATGCTGATTTTGCTTATTTGTCTTTTTCCTTTTGTTCTCTTTGGCCGATAGGATCTCCAGTGGAGAGAAGCAGCGTTATCTGAGGGCACTTTGTTTGAGGATTCCTGGTTTAATCGCTCTGAAACTCGATGCAGCAGGTCCTCTCACAGCCGCATGGTTCTCTCAAAAAGAGGGAAAGTGTTCAGTGTTTGTGTGTTTGGGATATCCTTGTTCGTCTAAGGGGTTCTTTCAGTCCTGCCGTGCCTGTGGCGGTACTTTAATTGAATAATGAGATTTAATTTGAAACCAATTCAAGAAAATGTTCCACTTTGATGAGATAATTTCCTTCTTTTTTTTAATTTAACTAGTTTCATTTTTGCTTAATTGTTAAAGATTTTTCTCACATATTCATTTCCAGTCACAGATTATTTAGATGCCAATCAAGCTGCAAAAGTTCTTGTTAATATCATGAGTCAAGCCCGGAGCTCTGAAACGGCCTTGACACCACACAGTTGCACTGATTATGCTGAAAGAAAAAAAAGAAAAAGAAGGAAGGCAATCTGATAGGAATGCTGCTGGAATCCCCCGGAATCCCCCCCCCCCTCCCTCCACTTTCCTCCCCCCATCACTGTTCTTGAATCCATGAGGAGTTTTAACATGCAGCACAATAGACAAGGGGAGCTATTCTGCGACCATAATGCAAGGAAACGTTACCTCAGTGCAAAAAATGTCAGGACCATGGAGGCCCCCCGTCCTGGAAACAATCAGCGAGGAAGCTGAGGCAGGTGCCCACCTCCTGTGAAAATATCCTCCTGCAGAGGGAAGAGATGGGCGTGTCCACAGTGGCAGCAGAGGAGCAATTAAACCATAAAGTCTTAACTGTACTGAACACCGCGCGGCCGATCACCAAACAAAAGGCACTCGCGTGCAAAGAAACGCATGCACCAGAATGCTGTTACCGCAGGAGTTCATCACAATATGCAAATCACTACAACGGTCTCGTACTAGATTTGCAAACACAGGTGCCATCGGTGGGAAAAGTTAATAAATGACTTCAGTAAGTTGCGATACCCCGGAGGGAAACAGTCCTGCATGTTATAATCAACAGTACAGCAGGAAGATGAATAGTAGAGGAACACAGTATTCATGAAATAGTCACGAAATGCAATCTATTGGTTTCGTGTACAGGGACACCAATTGGTTGTTTTCGTGTCAATCGGAAAAACTTTATTTTTTGGGAAGACATTACTTTAAAAAGGAAAGTTAGGTTGAGGAAATAAAACTAGTTAGGTGTATGAAAAAGCATCATGGTTTGGCATAAAATAACTGCGAACGGTTATGTTTCGGCAACAAGTGAGTATTTCACAACCTGCCATGATACTGGGCTAAGTCACAGTATATGTAGCCCTGATCCAGTACCGTCATGCAATGGATCACAGCTATGCGATGGAAAGATTTCAGTCATTCATAAAATGTGTGCACTCAGCACGATGCTTTTTGTAATTTTACATGCAATAACAAGCCTGTTCTCTTTGGCCCTTCGGTCCTGAGCCTCAAACTATTACTTCTAAAAAAATCAGAAATGAGTCTTTCACTTCCTGTTCCCTCGTCTCAAAGTCAAAATGTTTTTTGAACGTGTCTTTGGTTAGATGTCTCAAATAAGGTCTGTGTTTTATCACAACGTTTAGTTCTCTGATATAAAACAGGTCAGTGAACGCCCCTCTGGTGAATCTTAAAAAGAGTGTAAATGAGACGACTAAGCGTCCTCACTAGAACACTATCCTCCTTTAGCTTAGTGGAGGAGACGTGAAGTCATGTGACCGAGGTGGAGTTCCTTTATAGACTAACGTTCCTGCAGCTCTCTGTTGGGCATTTAACGTACAACAGCACAGTGTCTGTGTACTTTTGGGGCCTTACATGTAAAGATGTTAAAGTCAATAAAACACAAAAGGTTGTTGAAACAATTTCAACTTTCAGAGTTCGGGGACTCAAAGTCTGCCATACTCTGTATTGAGAGATGCATCGAAATACACGTCTTTCATCTGGGAAGCTTTCTGAAACAAAGGTAAATTATATTTATATTTCATCTATTCATATCCTCTTAATGCAGGATAGTGCTTCTTTTTGTGAAATTAGCCCCCGAGCTAACACTTGTATACAGTTATTTAGATGAAATGCTGCTGTAGAACATGCTGGAAATCTCTCAGATTACCAGCAACAATGAATAAGTGGCCAAAAAGAAGCTGAAAATGGCACCATTATGTGAAACAGGATTTGTATTAAGCTCCCCTCTCTCTGAAACAACACTCTTCACTTCTCGTCAGTGACATGATACGAGATGACGATCTAGACTAAAAGCGCTGGGTATCGTTCGATAAATTACAGGGACATTGGAGGCACAGGATACTGTATTTTCTTCTTTTTTTAACCAACATAATGAACGGCTAGACGTCCCACGAGGGGCGGCGGGGTTCCTTTAATGTCTTTGTGCACGCGTGGATTTGATACCCTCCCTGCTTTAAATGAGATCCCACTACATCCATTAGTCACAGAAGGCTGTTAATATGTCTCTTCAGAGGGAGGGGACCCCCACATAAAGGTCTTTATCAACCTATTGTGACTCTGGAAACTAAGAGGACCTTCAATTTGATTGAGCATTGATGTTTTATTAAATTTCTCTTATTTCTCCCGTCATGTGTTTCACATGTAAAAAATTATATTTTAACGTGTTAAAGAATGCATAGTTTGTGTGGGATCACAGCATCGGCGCAGATCGGATATTGCAAAGTTCCTACTCCAATCGTAAAAGTTAACTAACTTTTACTAACTTTAGTCGAGTTCACACCCTCAAAACCTCAACAAATTGCCAAAATTTGAGGCTTAAAGAATCACACAAACCAATGGAGTGACAGCATGACAACTGTGTGCACTTCTTATATGCACTCTATGTCCGACACTCGGCTTGACTCCATTTCTTCTTCATCTACAATCTACCTGGTTCTCTTCCACCTGTGTTCAGGGTCTCTCACCCTCCAACAGGAAACTCCCCAAAACAACTAACAACTGCAACACAACACAGACGCAGCAGTCAGGATTTAAGACAACGTGGGAGCTGAAGGTCAAAAAGCCAAAGCTATGCGACTACAAGTGTTCATGGGTGTGTGGATGTGTGTTATCGCTGGTCAGGATCTCAAGAGGGTGCAGCAGCGATTGTTAATACGCGGTCATTTTGTGCTGCACTGAGTGACAGACGGGCTGGAAATGTATGTTCCCGGGCTTTCTTAGGGAGGTGGCAGCCGCTCCCGGGTGGGTTTAGCTCGAGGAAATTATACTTTCTCCCGCGAGATATCAATCTGGCGGAGCGCGCTGCCAGGCACAACAATGGCGTGTTGAAAATTGGGAGTGAGCCGCGTTATCCTCTCCCCGGGCCGGCCCGGTTCCGAGCTGAAGGAGCGGTCCGGCTGGCGGGCCTGATAAGCACCTGCCACGAGGCCTTGAGGAGGAGAGGTGGGAGCGCCCGCGGCTCTGATTAACACCCAGAGTGACACGAGCATGATGTCACCCACCGCCAAATGATCCAGGGGTGATTCATTTTAAGGTGCGGTGCGTGAGAAGTTACTCTGAAGATCAGGAGGAAGACAACAGGGAGGAAAAGGAGATCAGAAAACAAAAGAGACAAGCTATAACTCTCACTAGCAGCAGTCAGCAGGGGATGCTTTAGGGCAGGGCTACACGGTGATTGACAGGTCTCTGCCAGATTTGTATACGGCGTCTCTACGTCACTCCTCCTCAGTCCAACTATGGTCACTTCCGTGCATCGGATGGAAAAAAGCCAAGATGGCGATGGCTGTAATCCAAGATGGCGACTGCGAAATCGTCGAACTTGAGGCTTCATAAAGGCATTGCTAAAGCGGAGTCGAGAGGAGGAGAGCCACGATGGAAGCTAAGCTAACCCAGCTGGGGCCTGAGGCTCAACCACCCAGTGAGCTCCAGGCTCATGTCTGGTCGCAGGAAAATCCAGGCAACAAGTATTTACATCAATGATGCTTGGTGCTCGAAGCATATTGAAGGTTGATCGACAATGCTTCTGTGATGTTGAATTTATTTTGTTATGTGAAGTCGTCTGCCGTATTTCCCAGAGAATTATTATGGTGTGCTGGATATATATTAGTTATATGTGGAAATTATATTATGTGTTACAATGCTGCCGTCAAATAGCACTCATGAAAATTGAGTTAAACTCAATCACTGTTGACCTTTTTATAATTGATGAATTGCTGTTGGACTGAACAAATTGAAAAGACTGAAGGAGAAAAAGTTGGAGGTGTTGAGTTTTGGACGGTGGAGCTCAGGGCCATTACCCTCTCAGATCCTAATTACAGAGGCCAACCATGGGGCACAGAGAGAGGGAGACATGTCTGGACATGTGGCCCCGGTCCAACACTTGGGCCCCTTTCGGGACACACACACACACACACACACACACCTGTAACTGAGCCTCAGTCACTGCAGTTAGTCGGTCGCTCCGTCTTTGAGTATGAAAAACACTTCATGGTTTATTTAATCCTTTAGAGTTGCTACATGGGTGTGGTTTACCACATGAGAGAATACAATGAGCAGTGAAGTGTTCAATCACAGGAAAATATTGTTTCAGTTCATTCAGTTTACCTTCCTGAGATGACAACTCGCCTTAAACACTCAGATATTTTCCTCTGGGTTCTGACCTCTCGTCCACACGCAAACAGATATTTTTAGAAGAGGTTCTCTAAGGTGTAGGTTTTTAAAAGACTATATGTAAAGGACATGTAAAATGGATCTTTTATAAAGCGATGACGTCATCTCCACAATTCGCATGTGCCCATTGTTGCTTTGTGTAATGAGCGTGCTCCAGAAACAGTAACAAAGATGGCGGACTACCGGATCGTTTATGTTTTGTTAGCACCGCTCGGTCTAATGAGCACTTTACATTTAAACTTAACATTGCTGCACGTCTCATGCCCAATGTTATTTGGTTCACCTCAGCTACTGCTTTACTATTGTTAAAGGAAGATGAGCTCACTGAGCATGCTCACATTCTTCTTTTCTGGTATTTGACGTATCGCTGACGTAGCCTTTATTGCCACCTACTGGCCCGGAGAGCGCTTGGTGTCGTTTTTGAGTACTAGAGTAGACAGAGATATTTTGTAAAACGAAGATTGTGTGAATCAAAGTTTATTATTTTATTATAATAAAAATATATCTGTATATGTGAGGACAGGGCCTTAAAACTCCCACCAATCTGGTCCGAAGCTACATTCAGAAACTAAGTGTTAAAACGATCTACAGCGGCTCTGGTCGGGTCAGTTGCAGGTAATTTGGTCTGACAGAACTCTAACCGGAGCACAAGAAGTTTTATTCTTTGAGTAAAACTGCTCAGGATCTGTGAAGTACTTGAGTGGACCTAAATGTCTCCACAAGGACGGAAAGAGGACAATTTGATGTGGCTCCAGACTAATATATGTCCATAACTGTTGGATGGATTGTCATGGAATTTTGTACGAACATGGTCCAAAACAGATGAAGCCTGCTGACTTTTTGGAGTGCTTTCACATATCCAGGGAAACTTGGATAATTTGTTTGGATTAGCATTTGTCAGATTCAAATTTAGAACTGATAATAGCGCTCTTTGGATCACCAACGTTATAACAATTCATCCTGAATAAAGACTTCTTTTTAAAGTCTGACCCGCCATTTCCAGAATTTTGCCGACACTTTTACATGATAACGTCACAGTGTTAGCTGGATGCTAAACAATGGACAGACTGGAGGCCAACACGAATCCCCTCAGAGTAGTTGGTTAAAGTTAGCTGTGTTTTGTACCAGAACCGATTATCACACACAGTTGAGATGACAAACTGTGACTCTGGCGAGCTACAATATCTGCAAAATTTTATGTCAATCCATCCAACAGTTTTATCAGTTGTTTCAGTCTCAATCAAAGTTCGCTAGCAGACAAAACGGACATTGCCATCCCTTAATCATGCTGCTAGCATTAACCATGCTGCTAGTATGCTGACTAAAGATTACTCCGTTCCCACTGCGACCCCGAATTAATGTAGCTCAGGGTAGAGTTTAAGTAAAAACCTGCACCAGGTTTAGAAAGAATCGTCAATGAAAGTATACAAAGTATACAACTATAAAAGTATCACGAGGCATGCATTTGTGTGTGTGTGTGTGTGTGTGTGTGTGTGAGAGTGTGTGTGTGTGTGTTGTTTGGCTGCCTCACATGAGCCACGGAGGCCGGACACGGGCGAGCGGCTTCTGACGGGCATTTCAAACCCCTCCTGCCCTCTCCGCCGTGTGGCCTCGCCGATAAAGGGAACCTGATCGGAGGGAGAGCAGAGCGGGCGGTGGAGGTGTGTGTGTATGTGTGGGGGGGAGGGGAGTGTGTGGTCCGTCTTTTGTGAGAAACTCTTCAAAGCGCTGGCCCTCCTATTTGTCCACTGGAGCTCTTTGTAACGGTATCCTCCACTGTCATTTTGCCCCTTTTATTTTTAGGCAGGGCTATTATTGCCCCCCACATACCCCGAGGCTTTGTGTGCAGGGACAGGGTCAGGTTTTAACTTTGTTTTGTTTTTTTGGTGGGTTTTTTTCTTTTGCTCCCCCTCCACCACATGTTGCGCGTACAGAGTAACGGATCTCAACCGGCGCTCTGCTAATTCCAGGTCTCACTGGGAACACAGGAGGACGTCTGGTTGGTGAACAACCCGCCAGTACCGTGATAATGTCCGTCTCTCCTCAGGTCTACTGTGGGAGTCGTCACCCAATGATGTGTATTAACACAAGACATGGAGCAAACACAAAGGCTTGGCCACAAACTTGAGCAACAACTGTCTATTGGAGGGCTGCTGTTGAAAATGTAATTACACAAGACATTCTTTTAAAGAGCTTGGTTTAATGCAACTATATTTGATATGTTTAGGTTCTGGTTATTTGGGCTCTAGTTTAAGTTTGAACTGAGGTAAAGATGGGACATTAGTAGAAGAGGGACGACGGTGTTTCCGGGGACAGATGCAGTATAAGGGACCCTTACACTCCCTGCCTGGACCGCCTGCTTGTCGGTCTGTTTGTGTCCACTTCCTGACCCCGTGGTGCAGCAGTGCATGCCCCCCTCCCCAGGTCGCCCCGTTGCCCTGTAATATCTGACATGAGTAGATGAATAATACATCAGAGGCTTTAGCCGCCCTGTAACTCTACCCGAGTCCCAGGACAGGAGGCAGGCCGGCGGGGGGGACACGTGACGGCAGCAGAGCGGCCATTCAGTGCGACCGTTGAAGAGTAAAAAGCCGTAACTGTTGCCGCCAGTCAAACAGCATGTGGTTGATGTGAAACGCTTAACTGGCCGGTGCCCACGACCGAAGCCTCGTTGTGCATCCAGCTGCTCTGCTGCACACAGCTGTGGAGGCAGAGCGCCGTGTGTGTGTGAGGTCTGCTGGCTGAGTTCAGAGCTACGAGTTCAGACTGAATGTGACGTGTCTGTTGTCAGTGACGTCCAAGATCCTCTTACTAGCTTCTCTTTGGAGCTTTTTCAACCACAGATGGAGACAAAGACTGGACACCAAAGACACTTTCCGCTGATGAAGACCATGAGATGCGACTGAAAGCCTCTGAAAAAGCAACTTTTTTTCCAAGGATAAGAATGAACTTCATGTTCCTTCTCTTCTGTAGTTCATTATCGATAAGAAACACAAATATTTGGACCCGAAACAAACACATGAACGTCAAATAGGCATGAAAAAGGGGACTGAAAGAGGTGCAGTGCAACATTTTAGTAAACCACCAGCTGTTATAATTCATGACGCAGTATAAGCAAATAACTTGTAAAGGCTTACTTCAAAACATGCAGAAACCACATGCCTCATCAAAATAAAAGGTTTCTGGTGAACCTGCATGAGTTCATCTGGTTTCACCAGAATCCGACCCGGTGGCCCCGATGACGAGCATTAAGAATAACTCTATAGAAACAGACCATCTTCTCTCTGATGGTCTCTTTACTGATGGAGGTCTGATCGAGGATCAGGACTACACTGAGATGGGTTCATATAGGATCAGGACTAAACTGAGACTGGTTCATATAGAGGATCAGGACTAAACTGAGACTGATTCATATAGAGGACCAGGACTAAACTGAGACTGGTTCATATGGAGGACCAGGACTACACTGAGACTGGTTCAGAAAGAGGTTAAAAGTTCTTCACAGTAACTTTAAACTACAGTAGCACAGCGTTACATTTAGCCGTTATGCTGACGCTAAAGGCTGAGAAACTGAAGCAGAGTAAAGAATTGTTTGCAGCCATTAAATTGCGGGTATATAAAAGGAGGTGAAGGATGGAGAGGATATGATTCATGGGATATGAGAAGGACGACAATTAGGTTTCATCCTTTGGGACAGGGGAAGCTAATGTCTTTCAACCGGAGTCAGAGGGTTGAAGAAGAAACACTAAAAAGGTTTCAATGAAGTATAAAGTAAAAAGGTGCAGCGGTGCTGTGGTGAGTCAACCTTCAGCTGCTGGAAAGATAACATTCATTCCTACTTATTCCATAACAGGATAAAAGTCATAAAGTCCTAATGAACAAGATCAAAGCTAAGCAGAGTGACGTCCTCTGTGTTCCTGTTTTATTTTCAGTTGTTACAGTAATAACAGGAGCATTACAATAAACGTGTTTCTATTGGACATCTGAGGATCCCTTATTTTGATCAAAACATTAAATCATGTTAATATTAGAAGACAGATGGTACTACTACAAACAAGCCAGCAGCATTGTGACTATTGCATATAAAGACATGACACCTTAAAGCTGCAATTAGGCATTTCTGGCCACTAGGGGGCGCAGGGGAACTACAGCCTCACGTACACTATCACATAATGAGTGTAACTCAGACTGTAGGTGTAACCGGTAAAATGCCATAAACCTCCACAACGAAGAGGAGGGATTGTAATTATCTGTAAACTTATATCTCATATTCATGGACTACTTCATTGCCTTTGAACAAACCCTGTAAGTGTTAAAAGCATTATAACGGAATGAAGGTTGAATATCCTGTAAACTATTTGATTTGGCTGCAGAATGTTTCCTCAAATGTCGATTTTTAAGACCTCCTGTTTCTAAAGCATTTAAAAACTAATTGATCGTCTTTGTAAAATCCTCAGAGATGTTAAAAATGCTTTTATCAGTGAATTTACTAAATGTGAACGAAAGAGCATTGAATCTCACCCGCATACGAGACGCATGAAATGACTTGAAGTGTAAATGAGAAGCAGTCGGGTGACCTTTCAACTCATTGGATGCGGTCAAACCAGGTGTGGTTGTGTAGAAGTCTATGAGAAAATGACTCTACTTCTCTCTTGATTTATTACCTCAGTAAACATTGTAAACATGAGTTTATGGTCTCAATCTCTAGTTTCAAGTCTTCTTCAATACAGCATGATGTTCATTTAGTACATTATGGTCCATTTAGAGTCAAACAGACCATAAAGCAGGGGATGCTTTAGGGCGGGGCTACACAGTGATTGACAGGTCTCTACCAGAGAAGTATACAGCATCTCTACGTCACTCCTCCTCAGTCCAGATATGGTCACTTCCTGTTCACTGGTTGTAAAAAGTCAAGATGGCGACGGCTTCATAACATCAGTCCACAAACCAAAGAGTGACATCACGACGACTACGTCCACTACAGTCGATGGATCAAACTGTACACGTGTCATTTACACCTGAGATCCAATCACAATGTGAGTCAGACCACCTCGCCTCCAGAGGTGGTTTCTGCATTCACAGATCTCATCACATGTTTTGCATTTTTTCTAATCCAGATAAAGTCTGCGTGTTAAAACCAGGTGTGAAGGTGGTCGACATGTGCAGTAACACCAAAACAACAAGCTCAGGAAGCTAAAAGAAAAAGCTCAGCTGGTGATCATTTCCTGCTTCTGTAACTCACATGTTGTCATTTGATGTTATATATATATATATATATCGATACACACACTAAAAGAGAAAAAAGAAAAATGAGTCTTGTGTTCTGAGGAGAAACACGAGCCGGCCTGGAGCTGAACACAGAGTCCATTACAACAGAGCATCCGATTCACACATCGCCCAGAGAAGAATGCAGCACGCTTGGATACTTGCACAACAAATGCACCGAGAGGACACACACGCACACGCACACGCACACACACACACACACACACACACACACCCGTCTCTCCAGAGAGGATCAGGTTTCCTTCTGTGTCCAGTGGCTTATTAAACATTAAGCTCAACAGCTTCCCTACAGGAGGGGTGGAGGGGGGGGGTGGGGGCCTCCCCTCCTCCACCTCCCTGCCTCCCCTCTCTCATTACAGCTGTTGAGGTATGAGACAACAGAAGCGCGGCTGCAACAATGGGGCCGGGGGCCGACAGCCAATCAGTACGTTCGCTGTGGCGTTCGCCCGGCGACAGCAGGTAGGCCTGAGATTAACTTCTTCTTTTATCACACGGGAACAGAAATTCAGCTTTTTATGTGCTGGTCAGAGGGGAATTTATACCAACGAGGATTCTCATGCACCTGTGTGTACCCCCCCCCCAC
>NW_022280099.1:237922-246880 GCF_004355925.1 Anarrhichthys ocellatus | reverse complement strand
TATGTATGTATGTATGTATATACATGTACACATATATATATATATATATATATGCTTTTTCAATGAATCTGTTGTTCCTTCCTCTGAAATATAAAAACATAACCCCGTGAAGTGAGCTGTTCATCACTGCTTGCTAATTACGAATCATTAAAGAATAAAAATGATGAATACTGTGCTGTAACAGTTAATGCGCCTCCTGGAATCTGCGTTTCCACAGGCACAAAACATAATGTGATTTTAACGTCGGGACGGGCGAATAATTTAATTACAGGCCGACATCATCATGAGAAATAATATCAGAGTGGAGTTGACTCTTGGCCCGTCGCAGGGTGCTCAGTCAGAAACACGGCGGCTTCACAATGATGAAATAAGTGACTCTTTCCTTTGTTGTTGTCTCAAAGAGGAGAGATTCATTCTCTGGGATACAGAAAGCCTGAATGTAGCCCTTCACACCCTCCTCCTCCTCCTCCTCCTCCTCCTGGTCTCTCCACCTCAACACAACACCTCCCTCTCATGTTCCAGGTTAACTCAATTACACAGAATAATCCGCCGCTTCCCGGCTCCGCACATGTGAGCAGCATTTCAGAAACCACTGCCGTTATAAAAAGAAAGTACTGGAAGTCCACTCTGTAACCTGCTGTGTTTCTACATGAACTGAAGGGTTCTCGATGCTCCACCGGTCAATATTTTTAGTATAACAACTAATTGAATGACTTACAGCTCCGCAGAGGAGCTTTTCAGGCTCTTCTTTGGTTCAATCATCAAATAGTTATTGAGGCATGTTTCTTAAAACCACAAATGTCAAGTGCTAACTAAAGTTATTAGGATTCATCCTCTGGTAACCATGAATGTTTGTACAATAGTCGTTCAGGTATTTCTGGAACCAAATTGGAGGACGGCCTAACAGACTGATACAGATTAACATCAAATATGTTCTCACATCGTTTTCTATCATTTGAGGTTTGACTGGAGATCTCTTGAGATGTAATTTTGTTGATTTATGGTGTCCGACCAGGCTACATATCTGAAAAATGAAGTCAATGCTGAAGCGCTTTAAACTTGCATTCTCTCTAGTGTCCACCAGGGGGCGACTCCTCTGG
The DNA here is from genome assembly GCF_004355925.1 of Anarrhichthys ocellatus. Taxonomy (NCBI): domain Eukaryota; kingdom Metazoa; phylum Chordata; class Actinopteri; order Perciformes; family Anarhichadidae; genus Anarrhichthys; species Anarrhichthys ocellatus. The sequence goes on along the minus strand of NW_022280099.1, from coordinate 245,780 downwards.
TTGTATAGAAGTCTATGAGAAAAGTTGTTGGCGACGGGTAAAATGCCAAACACCAAACCAATGGGTGATGTCACAGTGACTACGTTCTGTATCCCACTGGAGAATTATCGCCAGCCTCTGTTTTTCTTAATACGACCCACAATATTCACATAACATTAGAGGTTGGTGCATTTTGTTTGTTGGCCAAATTTGTGCTAAACTTGGATGGAAACTTGACCCCTGAGTCAGCGTGCACAATACCGGGACCGGGTGTTTTTCTTCACACCTGTGCTTTTCCTACTGGGACATGTCACAGGAGAAAGGGCCTCTTTGCCTGACATCATCGGTCCAAAGGCTCCAAAAGGTGTCCAGCAGGGCTCCCACCTGGGCCTTCTTAGCATCTTTATACAAGCCACACAGAAAAAGGAGGATGTTAATTGCTCAACTGGTATCATGCACTACACTTTGAAGTATCTGCACTTGATTTTCCACTCATTTAAATTTACCTGACAAATTACGGACACGGCAGATACGCACGGGATGAAGATCACAGGTGGCATCCGCAATTATTGCAATTACTGGAAGTCCCCAGGTAACACTCGTCCTGAGATATTTCTGCTCAATTACATAAATTCAAGGTCATGTTAAAATACCTAACCTTGAAAGACAACACACTTGTACAAACAGGGTACTTACATTTTTTTGTTTTCATTTCAGTTGACGGAGTGATTTGATCCACAGACTCGTGCTGCAGCAGAGATGCGTTTCACCTTTCCTGACCCTAAGCAAAGAGATGCTGATGAAGCAGCTTGTGTCCGTGTTGTTCCATCGTGGTGGTGATCGGGCAGGGCGGAGTTCTGGTCGCGAGTCAAGAGGGGAGACAACGGTACCTGAACCCCATTAATCGTCTCCCGCAGCGCAGATTCCTCTTGGTTTGTGTCAGCAGGAGCAGCAGAGTGGAAAGAGAGGACACGCTGAGGAGGGTTGAATCCAGGTCTTGACGGGAGACAGGCAGAGTATTACAGCGCAGGCTGGTTTCATGCAGCATCTTTAGCTATACCTATGAAAAAATGATTCGTAGATATCCCACAAAATGATCTTTTGATGTTATCCCCATCATCTTGAACGGGGACATTTAAAGACCGCTAAAACCCACACAGGGCCGGAGGGAGGTGAGGTGGAGGGGTCCAACAACCAGCAATCTGGAGGCTGCTGTTCCTTCCCCGTGTGAAACGAGAAGTCTACGTGGATTTATTTGTCGCGTACTTCAGTAACAGCACTTCTAGTTATTTAAACCCAAACAACAATGCTTTCCTGTCCACGTAACAAGCGGAAGATGACGCGTGTTGCTGGCTTTTGTAGGAAAACGCAAGAAAAAGGAGTAACTTTCCTCAAGATATCAGGAGAGCAGTTGTATGAGGATACGTTGAACAACAAGTATTTACATGTGGAAATATGCAGGTATGAGAAAGATGGTAAATCAGAGAGAGAGAGAGGATGAAAGAGGAAAACAACTCGTGTATTGATACAAAACTCCCAACGAGACAAAGAGAGTAAAATGTCTGTAAGCATCGACTACAAGCTGCTTCAGTACCGTTCATGAGCTTGTTTATAGCCTGTAGCTGCACATGATTTCTGTGATGTTGCTGCTCATTAGAGTCATTCACACACAAACACCTACGTCTGGGATCTGCCCTGTTCAGCGAAAGTCATGTGCGGTTGACCACTGAGCAGATGCACTGCAGCAATGGGGGGGGGGGGTGATGAAGCACCTTGCTGAAGGGCACCTTGATGCTAGCTAATGAAGGGGGGAGAGGTAACTGCTCCAGTGTCCCTTTGTGGGACTCAGTCTGCATTTTCAGACAGAAAACCTTTAAAATTCTGCTTTTCCAACCTGAAAAAAACTTGCTTTTTCAGGTCAAATTGATCCATGCTGTTCAATGTGACACGTGACCTTGATCTACTATCCAGCTGAAACAAAAGCTGTGCAGGGAAGTCAACAACAATACAGAAGAAACGGGAAAAAAAGGAAAAGAAAGGGAAGCTGAATGTAGAAAACATGAAGAATATAGAAGATAGAAACCTCTGTGTTGGTGCAGTTTGGATGCTGACTCAGAGAGGTCTGAGTTAACTCAGTGTTGACCTGCACAAAAGTCAATCCCCTCAACACAGCACAGAGGTAAGCGGTAAATGGACCTGCCTTTGTATTTGCCTCTTTTCAGTGTTCTGACAATTTCCCACACACATCCATACAGAGGCAGAGGCTGCCATACGAGGCGCCACCTGCATGTCAGGACCTAAACATTCGTGCACTTTCACACACCGATGGCAGAGCCAGGATCGATCCAGAGAGAGTGGGAGGGAGAAAATGAACAAGGCTTCCATGGTTCATTCCGTACCTTGCACTGTGTAAGAAGAGACGTGTTTTTGGGACTATAACAGACACAGAACCTCTTGCTCCCATTCAATCAATAAAAACAATACATGTTCAAAACATGTAAATGGTGCTATAACGCAGGTGCAGCTCCCGGTGGGTGCCTGGCCTCCCCATTTCCCCATCACCCCCCCACTCACGTGCACGACTCCCACACGCTTTGCCTTCTGGGTCACCGCTACAAGGCGGGTCACCAGAAATTGATTTGCTCCGTATCCCGGCCACATTAATCACCCATTCATCACTTCGCACGGTGAAGGCTGACGTCTGGTGAACAAAATCAATTCATCGAGAGAAACAAAAGAAAAAGACCATTGGCTCCTTTACACACACTTCTTAGTTTGTTCTGTTGTCTGACTGCATGTGAGGCCGTTTCAAAGCCATTGTTGGGCTATAAGCTCGCTGACACATCAGCCGTCAGGCTGTCAGAGACGACCTCGAGGGACGGCGGCGGATGGAGGCTGGCGTGGTCGTGTGGCTGGAAGGCGGATGTTTTTTGACAAATGAAGAATGAAGTCCTCAAAATGACACAACACTTAACACAATGACGCTGTGCTGCCAGGGTATTTTATGTTGTAATTTAGATGGAAATGTGACCGTTTCTTGTGTCACAATATGATGTAATGATTGGCTGCATGTGTGAGCACTTCTACATTAGAGCCTCACACTCTCATGCAGAGTGACTGTAAAGCTTTGTTACAGCTGTTAATGTAATAAAGTCATAATAATGTAATGAACCATGACGGTAATGGCAATTGACATCCATTACTGTCTTAATCAACTTAATGTAATAAATCCCTCCCCTTGGTATACCAAGACTAAGGCTTTTAAATCCCCATTGTTGAATGAATATAAAGTATGTTGCAGTGGCATTCAGTGTGAATCTACTTAAGCTTATTTTGGAAAGCTAAATCTTAACAGAATGAAGCGATAGGAAAACCACAGGGAGGTCTGATTCTCAAAATCTCTGCTGCGTTCGGGCTCGACAACCAGGCCTCGGCTTTCGTTTGCCGAAACTGAAAATGTGGCTGCCATTATTAGTCATCCTATATTTTGAGTAATTAAGACACAGTTATGCACCAGCTTAATAATAAAAATGTAACACAGAAACCGAATACAATTCTTTTAGTTTGTGTTTTTACTGATAGTTTACAGAACTACACAGAGGTGGTAGAGACCTGTCAATCACAATGTAGCCCCGCCCCTAAAGCATACCCTGCTTTATGGTCTGTTTGACTCTAAATGGACCATAATTTACGAAATTAACATCATGCTGTGTTGAAGAAGACTTGAAACTAGAGATTGAGACCATAAACTCATGTTTACAATGTTTACTGAGGTAAGAAATCAAGAGAGAAGTAGAGTCATTTTCCCATAGACTTCTATACAACCAGAGGAGTCGCCCCCTGGTGGACACTAGAGAGAATGCAGCTTTAGACACCTCAGCATTGGCTTCATTTTTCAGAACTGGAGGGTGCCGCCTGATCGCATACAATATATTAACAAAATTGCGTTTCAAAAGATCTCTAGTCAAACGATGCAGAGAACATAATAGATATATATCTGTATCAGTATGTTAGTCCGTCCACCACTTTGCTTTCCAGAAATACACCAACAACTATTGGATGGAATATTTATTGGTTTTGTCCAAACATTCATGCGTTCTCTCTCCAGGCCCTGATGGACTGTAGGTCCCTCAAGTGACACCAACATTCGTGTTCATTAGGCTGCACGTTTTGCTGTTTGCTGTCCCTATTTTTATACGTTAAAAAGTGGCCAAGAATCGGTTTGCCAACTTTTCAAAATGGTTGCCAATAGCAGCCTGGCAACCCTTACGTGGAGCCCTGTATTTCTTTGTATGTTTTTTAGCCGCGCTGGCGTCCTGGCTCTCGGGATGTTGGTCAGCAGATCTAACACTTTGGTCCAAACTGAAGCATCCCAACAGCTATTAACTTGATTCCTGTGTCATGATCCTCAGAGGATTCATTCTAAAAACTCTGCTGATACTTCAACTTTTATTCCTCTTGCGCCTCTTACCCTTTAGGTAAAAACTAAAAATGTAAAAACCGACTGTCTTTAATATGTAAACTGACATTTTCAACAAACGGCACTTGATCTGGTCATCTGAAAAATTATTTGTATATGATATGGAATTTGAACTTCTTTCCAATGAATACGTTTCCTGTTTTTACGAACCCTGTTGGGCCCACACAATTAGAATACCGCAATGCCTAAAAGATTGTGTCACTCAAACAGAGCCCGGACACATTCCCACAGACATGTAACCATTACCCCATCTGCTGCCTGCTCACATTTGGGACAAACATTGACATTCTTACCGATGCCGTGTGTTTTCCTAGCCTGAGCTGATTAAATTAGCGGGGTGGAGGGGTGAGGACGGTGGCTGCCAGCATGGGGGGCGCTAAGCAGGGCAAACACAAAAGAATTCCTGGTGCCATTCCACTGATGCCGATGTGGTCATTCCAACACACCGGAGGGGCGAATGGAGGCATGGGCTCTGGGAGGAGACAAAGTGGACTGTCAGCCCACCAGGGGCTCATCTTAACCCCGGACATGCTTGTTACCCCTAAAGCTTTATAAAGAGGAGATGGGAGAAGAGAGAGGGAGAGATGGAATCAAGCAGACAGAGGAAAGTATAATGTGGTTTCGGGGGGTAGAGCAGAGCGAGAAGGAAGAGACAGATTGTGCAAAGCCAATGAATATTTAAGCAACACTAATCAATATGTTTTTAAAAAAGCAATGGATCAAATGAATGTGTAACGTGAGAATGGGTTGCTTATTGTGACAAACCTGTTATCATCAACTCTTTCAGGTCATAGTTTTGGTTTTTACGGTCAGATATTTTTCTCAGGAGCTGGTGGAGACCAAAACAGAGCGAAAAGAAAAGTGAATATTGGACTAAATGTGTTGCTCTGTAACGGCTGGATATGTAAATTGCCTGTAACTGTGTATAAAATCAGTTGGGTTGATTTGGTTCAAAATGCAACACGGACAAACCTTGGCCGACACAAGTACCAAAATGGCGGGTAATAGTGAATCCGCTCTGGTGACAAAAAACATATCTTTTTGGGAAGTTTTGGTAAATGGATTGTACTTGTACAACGCTTAGTCTTCTGACCGCTCAAAAAAACTTTAACACATGTCCTCATTCACCCATTCACACATTGATGACAGGGGCTACCATGCAAGGTGCCACCTGCCCATCAGGTCCGTCTTACCAATTCATCCCCACATGCACCTGAAATTAGAGATGTGAGGGTATGTTTTCTAATTGCTCATTTTTTGTGAACCACTTTACAGTTTTTCCTGTAATCTAGTGCAATCATTTCTTAGTAGCTAACCAAAATAGCGACGGTCATTTCAATACTGACCGATGTGTAGAAAATCAAATATTGTTTATTGTTGCAACAATAATGTAAGGTTGACTATTATAGTTCAGCTAGAACATCACTTTACTGGAAGGCAGCCTTTAAAACGAGGAAAAGACTCAAATTACGATATAAAAACCTAAGATGATATCTAGTCTCATATCACGTTTCCAATACAATATCGACATATTGCCCAGCCCTAACTTAGGTTGTACAGGATTACTGATGGTAAACTTCTGGCTCCAAAGCAGCTCTGCCTCTGAGAAAAAAGTTTTAGATGAACCGAATTTACAATTTAAAAAAACATTTAAAGACGGACAGAAAATGTTAGAATAGTTCCAGGTGAGAGAACCAGAACAGCAGCGAAACAGCTGAGAAAGAAACACATCTGCACCTCGGCTCTTTAACACCCTGTTGAAACCAAACACGAACTCTGTAAAACACACACTCTGATAAACATCCACACACACACACAGCCAACACTGGAGGGGGAGCGAGACACAACAGCTGTCCTTTTTTAAGAGGAACCACAATGGAGGAGCTCTGCAGGGGGGAGACAGCACCTGCCTCTGCTCCCTCCCTCCTCTATCCTCACCCACAGGAGGCGAGTGGCGAAGGAGGGTGAAGGCGTGCGTGCCTCCAGTCGGGAGGCGTCTATTCACCCCATTCAGCTGCCTCATCTGCATACTGTTTGACTTGCTGCTTCTAATTTGGGCGCCGTCCCCTTTGAAGGCAGATGTGTGTAAACAATGTCTCTTTTCATCTCAGCAGGATAAGGAGATGACGGCTTCTAGGTCATTAACCCCCGGAGGACTGACGGCTAACAAAGGCAGACCCGCCGCCGGTTCAGAACACAACCGCATAATCAGCCGCAGCAGTCGAGACCGGTCGTCCAGAGTGTGTAGAGGTATGCAGCGAGCAACCAAGCTAATGAACGCGGCAACGCCATGTTTAACAACTACAGAAGGCACACAGCAGGTCCCTTTAACACATGACGTGCCACCACCACCACCTAAATGCGTGGTTAACAGGTCGTGGCCATTTGACGCACCATTTCGTGAGACCGAGAGTGAAACGTAATGTTGTGAATTGAAACAAAACACCTTACGGTTTAGGTAACAAATCTACCTGGTTAGGTTTAGGATAAGATCGTTGTTTGGGGCTAAAATAAGTATACAAGTAAATCAGTCAATGTTGACTTTTGTTGTCACACGGGACTTGAACAGCGGTCTCCATGAAGTCCTGTGTTTGTTTGACCCATCCATCGCCCCTGACCGCCGTTCCTAACAGGTTTTGTCGCTCTATATCGCAGACTAAGAAGTGGACGTAGTCATTGTGACATCACACACGTATGTGGACCGATGTTTTGAAGCCTCGAGTTCAGTGATTTCGCCGTCGCCATCTTGGATTACGACCGTCCCTATTTTGGGGTTTATTGCAACCGATCAACGGAAGTGACCATATTTGGAATGCGGAGTGACGTAGTGATGCCGGATACGTCTCTGATAGAGACCTGTCAATCACAGTAGCCCCACCCTAAACCATACCCTGCTTTATGATCTATTTGACTCTAAATGGACCAACAATGGGGAACCTGAAGGAGGAATTATTGTTCTACAAATAGTGTTACTGTATAAACTAATGTGTGTGAAATCTAAAACATAATTCATTATGTGTGTGAACCAGTTTGTTTTTTAATTCTTACAAAAGAATGTTAGTCTATCGTTTCACTTGCAGGACGTTATTTCAAGAAAATAAAACAATGATTCTCATCTGCAGTTTTTATGTCATGATTATAGTGGTCGAGATTTTTTGCCTTGTGGTAATCCCACAAGATGAGTATCACTACACACACACACTCTTATCTAACCCACACCATCACTTGCACTGTGACCATGCGTATTCCCCCGCAGTGATGCTCTGCATATTTATAGGCAACACGTGTACGTGGGTATTTCTGATGTAGTATTTATGAGTACTCTTCGGTGTGAGGTGAGTACCTCTTCACATGTGTGTGTGTGTGTGTGTGTGTGTGTGTGTGTGTGTGTGTGTGTGT
>NW_022280099.1:219260-237912 GCF_004355925.1 Anarrhichthys ocellatus | reverse complement strand
GTGTGTGTGTGTGTGTGTGTGTGTGTGTGTGTGTGTGTGTGTGTGTGAGACAAAAAGAATAATGAGAGAAAAAAGAAAGGCATGCACATGTGCAGCATACAGTGTTATGTATGCATGCATGGAGAAGAAATAGATCCTCTCTACATATCTGAAATGTTCACCTGAGGAATTTACTTGAAGTAGTTTTTTTCCGTGTTTAAAGCAATAATCCATCACATTGGATATAATACATTTATTTGTGTTTCCCTTCTGATCAAGCTTTTATAGACAGCGCTTGCAGCAGGCGGCAACATCTTGTTCTGATTTGTGAAGCCAATGCTGAAGTCTTTAACCTGCATTATCTCTAGTGTCCACCAGGGGGCGACTCCTCTGGTTGTATAGAAGTCTATGAGAAAATGACTCTACTTCTCTCTTGATTTATTACCTCAGTAAACATTGTAAACATGAGTTTATGGTCTCAATCTCTAGTTTCAAGTCTTCTTCACTACAGCATGATGTTCATTTAGTACATTATGGTCCATTTAGAGTCAAACAGACCATAAAGCAGGGTATGCTTTAGAAAATCCAAGATGGCGACAGCCAAACTCGAAGCTTTAAAACATCAGTCCACAAACCAATGGGTGACGTCACAACGACTTTGTCTACTTCTTATATACAGTCTCTGGTCTACTGCCATGCTAGCAGCTCTGTTAGGCTGTGTTTAGACACTTTAAGCTAAAGGCTAACGTCACCAACATGCTCACGATGACATTGCTAACAGGCCAATGTTCAGAGGGTGTAGTTTTTACCATGTAACATCATCTTAGTTTAGCCTGTTAGCATGCAAACATTAGCTTACTAGCACTGAACACAAAGGACAGCTGAGGACGATGTCTGCAGTTTTGCAGGTATTGGACAAGCTTTGACCTGATTGGTGCTACATGAAAAGTCGAGAGATCACCAAAGTTATAACAATGCGTCCTGTGGAGAACATGAATATCTGAACCAAATTTCAGTCTGCACCAAAGTGGTGAACCAACCAATTGTTTCAACCATATCGCCAATTCATATTCAACAGGAAGGCTGCCATTTTATTTTGGCGCATGATGGAAATTTTAGCACCTAAACTAATTCTGACTAAATCGAATTGTACTGTAAAAAAAAATAAATCACATATTCTCAATTAGCAACTGGCAAATGAGGTCTAAAAATAAATGACTTACACTCATCGCTGTGAAATCAAAACAGTTCAACCTTCAGCTACAGTCTTGTTGGGATCCGCTGACCCCAACAGGAATTAGACGAGAACACAAAGCCCTCGCAGCTTTGCCGGGGTGAAGAGTGTGTGTCAGTGAGGTTAGTCAGGGTTACGGGAGGCGAAAGTGTGTGAGTTTGCAGGGTGTGTGCTGGGGTCAGGGGGCGACACACACACATATACAAACACACATATTCACCACCTCCGGCAAACAGACATCTGCAGCCTGAACTCTTTCTTTCTGAGGTCATCTAGTGTGTGTGTGCATGTGTGTGTATACGAAGTGTGCCATCATGAGCGAGGCCTGAGGGGGAGTCTCCTGAATTTATGACCCATTGTGAGAAGCACAACAGTGCACTTACTCCCACACACACACACACAACACAAACACACAGGAGGATCCCAAACCCACCCAACACGCTTCAATATGCCTGAATGTTCAGTGGCCGTGTAGGCAGATGAAATGTCCGACGCCTCTACTGAGCGCGTGCAGACAGGTCAGATCCAGAGCTGAATACCATTGGCTGAAACCCGAAGGGGGGGCGCCTGCCACAACATTTGATAATCAATCAGTCAAACTGTATTTGTGTGGCAGGTTTTGTCCTGTGATTTGGTTTGCAACACAAGAAAAAACCCAAAATATAACAGACATTAAGTTAAAAAGTAGGTGGCGTTTGATGAGGCGTTAAAGCTGCAGAGCAGATAAAAGGCGTCGGCTTTAAGAACAGAAAACAGAAAGAACACCTGCGTCTTGACCGGGGAATCCCACTGACTCGCATTTGATTTTCAGAGGTTAAATCCACTCCAATCATCCAGGAAAGAAGAAAGAAGGAGATTTATGTTCAACTCAGACATTGACTGCAAAGGTTGGCGAAGTTATGAGCTTCACACAACAATAACACACCGAGCTTAAAGCAGCGCTGAAAAATAAATCCATAAAAACCTGTTTAAAGAAGAGGCAGGTAGAGCTGTACAGGTTTTTAAAAAACACTTATTTGCATAGCAGCAACGTTCAAGCAATACCTGGATCAGAATCAACATTTACGGCTTTACGGATTGTCACTACGACCCCATTCACACCTGGTATTAACCCTCTGAACACCAAGCCGTCACACTTTTCTCTCTGTGGTCTTGTTTTTCACTGTAAGAGATAGAATTTATAAATACACACTATCCGTGGTTAACTCCCACTTGAGACTCTTGGTCTCACTCTCTAAATAAAACGAATGAGGAATTTTTGACTCCGCTGAATCCTTCCAGAGCTTCTTTAAACAGCTTTCTCACGGTTTGAAAATATGTGTAATATGTAGTTGTGTGGGTAGACAGCACGCCTTCTACATTACTAAGTTAATATGTCACAATATGTTATTGATCTAAGCTCCAGTAGGCCTTTCGTCTTAAGCAAATCACTTGTTCCCAAAGGCCCCAAAACTATGAGGTACTTGGCCAATTCCTCTGAGGCATCCCTCCGGCCTGGAGGAGACAGCTGGAAGGTGATGAATATAAAATACACTGGTGGGAGTAGAAAAAAGAATTTGGAGCCACATTTACATTTTAAGCATTTGGTTGACGCCGTTATCCAAAGTAGGCAGGTGAGGGACTCAAAGTGTTGCTTCAGGGCCTTTGTGAAGCCGAGGAGAGCTGCTGATGGACACACAAAAAGAGCCGAGTGTAGAGATCAGAGCCTTTTAACTTACAGCATATTCTTCATGTCCGCCACAGATTGTTTTGATGTTCGAGCACAGCTACTGATCGAAAATGTTCGCCGTTTAATCACAAAATATTCAGCAGTTTAAAAAGATTGTTGGAAGTCAAAAGTTCAGGTAGATTGTTTTCTGTGCAAAGAACAGAGAGAGATGATTTTTCACAGATGAGAAATTATGGTCCATTTAGAGTCAAACAGACCATAAAGCAGGGGATGCTTTAGGGCGGGGCTACTTTGTGATTGACAGGTCTCTACCAGAGACGCATATGGCGTCTCTACGTCACTCATTCCAACTATTGTCACTTCTGTTCACTGGTTGCAAAAACCAAGATGGCGACAGCCAATACGCCGAACTCATGGCTTCAAAACGGCAGTCCAAAAACCAATGGGGGACGTCACGACAAGTACGTCCACTTCTTTTTTTTTTTTCCTACTTGCATCAGTTGACTGGAGTTTAAAGAGCCAGCCTTGTCTGCAGAATCACGTATGCAGATAGATGTTGAGATTGACTCTTTTGTGAGATGTCAAAAGTTTTCAAACCCTTCAAGTCGTCAACCTGGTTTCTCCCAGACTTTCCAGACCCGCGTGTGAACCCGGCGAGGATGAAGCAGCGATGTGATGCGCCTGTCTTGTTTCCTCAGCAGCTTCTTTATGCGTCAGCTTGATTTTCTTCACCGTGAGATTCAGATAAGAGAGGCCCATGTCCCCATTCATTTTACACTGTAGGCATTTAACTAACACATTTACCCAGAGTGCCTTGTGCTGTGTGAAAATCCAAATAAGATGTGATTCCTAGAACAGCATGAGCAGCCTCTGATGAACATGTGTATTCTAGTTAGTAAAGCATCAGATCAGAGAATGAGCCAAAGAAAGACGGGAGAAAAAGATGATTTATAAGTAAAACTTCACTGTGTCTTTGTTCTAGTTGGTAATAATGTATATATTTACTCTTAGTACTTAAGTACTAATATGAGGTATTTCCATTTTTGGCCACTTTCCGTTACATTACACACAGCCTTAGTATGTTTGCATACAAACCGTATGAAGAGTTTTATTGAACTAACTGACAGTACATATAATTACAGTTAATCAATTGACACACAAAATAATTGCCAATTAATCCTTTTAAGTAATTTTTTGTGCAAAAATTTAATTTTAAGGTTCTCAAATGTTGCTGCTATTCCTTATATAATATTTTAACGTATACACATTTGCGTGTCCACATTTTCCTGATTATACTCAGGTAGTTTTACCGAAGACCACAGACTGTATTAAATATGGACATATTCTCAGAAAGGTTTCTGAAGAGCCGTTATGTGAGGCCTCGAGTTGGGCGATTTTGCCATCGCCATTTTGGAATACGGCCGTTGCCATGTTGTTTTTGCAACCAGTAAACAGAAGTTACAGTATTAGGACTGAGGAGGAGTGACGTAGAGACGCCGTATACGTCTCTGGTAGAGACCTGTCAATCACCGTGTAGCCCCGCCCTAAAGCATCCCCTGCTTTATGGTCTGTGTGACTCTAAACGGACCATAATGTACTAAATGAACATCATGCTGTATTGAAGAAGACTTGAAACTAGAGAATGAGACCATAAACTCATGTTTACAATGTTTACTGAGGTAATAAATCAAGAGAGAAGTAGAGTCATTTTATCATAGACTTCTATACAACCAGAGGAGTCGCCCCCTGGTGGACATTAGAGAGAATGCCGCTTTAAGACACTTTAAGACGCCTGGGATTGACTGACTTTTGGAGGCTCAAGTGGACATTTGATGAACTGCATGCGCCTCCACTTTAGGCCCTGGAGGTTACCGCTTTGTACGGACTGACGGACAAATTGAAAACATAATGCCACCGGCCACAGTGTGGAGGCATCACAAGTCAGACTCTGAGCGCGACCAATTTCAAGTCACAGAATAAAACATTTCCCCAGATTGACGCATTGTTCTGCGATTTCATTAAAAGTGCACATTGAGTGTAGAATAATACGGAAATGGATGCGTTTTCAATATCTCTCAGCCTTTTTGTGGGCTCCGTTTTCCCAATTCCACTTTGGGTCGACATGCATTATTAAGAGCCGCATCTCTGAGGAAGTACCTGCGCTGTGTCGAATGAATAAATTGTGATGGCAAATAGGATGCGAGTGAGAACTGGGTCAGAGCGACTCGGTACAATATGACTCAGCATTATCGCTCATCTCTCCAAGCCTCCCCCCCCCCTCTTTCCCTAAGCTCCCTCTCACACACAAACACACTCACTCCATTAAAACTTCTAAAGCTTCCGTTTCCTACATTTAGATGCTCAGCGTGTAGCAGCCTCCCCCTGACCCTGCTGCAGCATGCTAATTGAGCCAGGGAGAGAGAAAAACCCACAGTAGTGATACTCTCTTGCTATAAATCGGGCTTTTCTTTGTTCCTACATTTTCTCTCCCACGCTGACATTGAATAACATCAACTCTTCCCTGGTATCAGCGCATGTGTTTTAGGCCCCAGTGAGGCACGAATCCTTGCAACATTAACACAAAACTCAGCGCTACAAAGGGAGTCGAACTCTTAAGGTGACAACCACACAGGACCTCACACTTCGGGATCATTTTGAAATGGCTTGGATGCCCGATATTCACATTTTGTTCCCTGTTTGCACTCCAAATCAGCACGGTAAATCATTGTCACAGTCTTCTGTTTCACAAGCTGAGCGGCTTCACTATATCAGGCTAAAATAGAGCTCGGAGTGGCCGCTATGTTGGTGACGTCTTTGACGAGATGATAAATGTCTGCCGGGTGACGTGATGAATGTCTCGGTGTTCTCACATTTCGTAAGAGGCAGAAACAAGTAGAGCAATCAACATTTTTATGATCCGCAGCAACAAGCCAGAAGAACACGTAGTTTCATTATTGCTGCTTTCAACTGCAATTGCTGTGGTTGTGTGAACTCGCCGGGTTTAAAGCACTTCATTCTTTTCCAACATGCATTTGTAAAAGCCCTGAGGAAAAAAAACACCTCACATCATCACCATGAATCAAAATAGATACGTCTCGACAAGTGTCCTTTTTTGCAGCTTTTAACTTTTACCCTCTATCGAAAAAATCCAAATACTGTTTAATGACTTTTTTTATAATAAACTCCAAAGATGGAGGTCCATTCATCTTGCAGAAGAGGCCTGCCACCACTGTATTGATTCTTTGGTTCTGGCTCTCCATGTTTGTAGGCGTCTTTTCTACTCACAACGAGAAACATTCAAGTCAGTTGAGGAGAGAGAGAAATAAGCCAAAAAAATGTCCATTTTGTAGTGAAATTATCCAACTCATATCTGTAAAGACATATTTGAATTTAAGGGTTCAGACGTCTGGATCTTGTTGTCAAATGTCAGTTTAAAGTCAGAGAAAATTCACATTCAAGTGTTCAGGAATGTAGAGGAAACTAGACAAAGCAAAAGGTGCTGGCTTTGCCCAGCGACCTTTTTCTCAGTTTCTAATAATGCCTGCAATCTGGGATGGGGGGGCAAGAGCTGCCTTTGAATTGCTATAATTGCTTCTCTTGGGTGAGTGGGAGGGACTGATTGACTTATGAGGTATGGAAAGGACAAACCTGCTGCCACAAGGGCTGTGTGTGTGTGTGTGTGTGTGTGTGTGTGTGTGTGTGTGTGTGTGTGTGTGTGTGTGTGTGCGCGCACACACTTGCAAGTGTCTGTGTGTTTTAGGATGTGTGTCTCAGTTTGTATCCGATTGTATTTACAGTGCACGTGTGTCGTCTTCTTGTGTGAATGCAGACTTGTCTCAACCAGCATTCGTAGCAATACCTGCGAAAAATAATGCACGATGCAACATACAATAGATGTCCCACAAAAGTGTTTTGTATGTTACCCACGTAATCTTGCACGAAGAAGTATACACACCTATGAAGCACGCGGAGGGAGGAGGGAGGAGAGGTGGATGAGTCCAATAAACAGCGATCGTACTAACTTGAGTACTGCAGTAGCAGCACCTCCGTGGTTATTTGAACCCAAACCTAACTGTGAAGACGGAACTTTATTTTGAAAAGACCGTATGCATGTAACGAGCCTAAATTGAAAAAAAGAGGAGTGACATTTAGTAGGATATCATACGAACCGTTGTATGAGGATCTGTTGATTTGTGTTTGTAAGAGGTCTTTATAAAGTGTGTGTGTGTGTGCGTGTGTGTGTGTGTGTGTGTGTGTGTGTGTGTGTGTGTGTAAGAGGTCTGTGTCAGAAGCATCTGTTGAGGCACGGGCCAGATGGAGTGTGTGTCAGGAGTCTTGTGTGAAGGCACGAGCTCTATTCTTCCTCCTGCTCCTCCTCCTCCTCCTCCTCCTCTCCCACCTTCTGCTCCAGTAAAGAGGAGGCCTGGCTGGGGGCCCGACAGATGTGTCAGTTTAACACCAGAGGACGAGGAGACAAAAAGGAGGCGGGAGGAGGGGGCAGATTCACTTGCTGACCTCTGACCTCAGCTATAGACATACACACTTCTTATGCGGGCTCAATGGAAACACCCTGACTGTGTCACTGATGTCACCTTGAGCCAATCAGAGAGCTGCTCCTGATGTTCCCCGAGGAACAGGGCTCAGCATTAGAGGGTCAAACTGTCAATAAAGATGTATTAAAGAAACATAAGGTGTAGTGTGAACGGAACCAAATTATCTGATTTGGACGGCGTCAATATTTAATGTAATTTTGATTTCGGTTAATCGACTTCTGATGCCGAAGACTTTTACAAAACCCAGATCACGTTTTCAAATATAGAAATGATTACAAAACATAATTCAATCAGTCAGCCCGAAAAATAAAAAAAACGAATGTATTAATGTCACATTCACACTGCATGGTCCACACGGCTCTACTCAAGTCGCTGTTTTGGGGGTTTTCATAAGCAAAAGCTGTGGATATGGTACCTGGTACTACTACTACCACCACCACCACCATCACCACCACCACCACTACTACCACCACCACCACCATAAAGCAAGCAAAGACCTAAAATGTAAATGTGTGCAACACAAAAGCACAATTTCTTATACTGAGAAAACTCATAAAAGCTTTCAGCTTCCACAGTATTTATCAGAGACGTTTGATACCAGAACAACCTGACTATCAATATCTGTTAATCTGTTGAATGCAATCATAAAACAAATCTCATTTTACTCATCAGGGAGGAGCATAATATTAGCATCACAGAGACACCATCATTGTGAACATGATTTTTGGGGATTATTAAGTTTTATATTTCAGTCCTTATTACCTTCTTGGTCTCAGTAGTCCAATCTACTCGTCTACTGTCTGCTGCTGCTATGACTGAATCTTCCTTCAGGGATCAATAAAGTTAATCATATCTCATTGTATCTTATTTTACCTCACACACTCACACACACACACACACACACACGGTACCCCCAGCGGCTGCTTCAGGCCTGCAGCTAACAAGCTAGTGGTCTCTTGATGCTTGTTAGCATTAAAAAGATATCACATCTACAGTTATCTGTTTTGCATTTTCTCATCAGCAAAGACAGACACTCACGCTGTAAAAGCTCATTTTACTCTGACAACGAGCGGCACGTACAAAATATTCTTATATTTGAAGTGTGTGTTTCTACTTCTCTGTGCGCTCCACCGGGTTTTCCTCTTTTACAACCACAGCAACACACAAGACACAACATATCGACCTTCTCAACCTCTGAGTCCGTTAGGTTGAGTCAATGAGTCATCAATCATTTAAAATCAGATGATTCATGTAAAACACCTGTGATGACGGGGGTTCCTCCCCGGTGGCCCCCCCCCCCCCCCTCCCTTGTCCTCCGTACGAGCTTTCAGCAAAAAATAGCTGCATGTTTGTGAAATGCGTAGAAGACAAGGTTGAACTGGTTTGATTGCAGCCACGCACGCACGCGCGCGCACACACACACACACACACACACACACACACACACACACACACACGCAGCAGCAGTGTAATGTAATTTGTACAACACACAGCAGTTCTGGGAAATGTAGGAGAGAATTCGCTCTCAGTGTGACTCATCCGGAGCACATCTGTCTGTAGGTGGGAGACCGACCTGTGTGTGTGTGTGTGTGTGTGTGTGTGTGCAGGTCGCGCTGTGCTCATTGTAACCTTTGTTTACCATAAACACAGGAGACAGATGCTGTGGGCTCTGACTCTGTTTAACTTCACTGGGCGGAGGCACAATAGGACACGGAGGACGTCCCCTTCTAATTAAACTGCACACTAAAAGCTGCTCCCCATGTGTGTGTGTGTGTGTGTGTGTGTGTGTGTGTTGTGCTTCTGTTCTCGTGGGAACCAGCTTTGGATTCATATCTTTGGGGTAAAAATGTTTGTTTTTGTAACAAACGGGAGGACATGTTGGCTGCTCCTTTAAAAAGGTGTAATCTGTAACTGTACACATGACGGAGGATCTAGTGTGGCTAACTGTTGTCAGAGTTCACACGAAACGCAAAGCAAACAGGATAAAATAGGAATAATAGGAATTCAAAAAAGTTTAATTTTTCCAGCTGGAGAGGCACCGTCCCACAAATGGGATCAATATTTTGCAAAAACAGACCATGGAAATGATCTCCAACAATGTGTCTCCTTACAGATAAACAGTACAATAAAGGCGAGTTGTTCAAAAGATTTGTGCATTTATCGTGCATTTCTAATAACTTTTCAACGCATTTTATGTTACGTTTTCAAGCACATCAACACCGAAGAAAAAAACCTCCGTTGTAGTCATGCAAATGAGAGACAAAGTTAGCAACCAGCTGGTGAACACAGTGGAGCATTTAGCAGCTACAGGGACACACGCTTCTCTCGGGAGATGGTGGAGACCAAAAACAGAGCAAAAAGAGAGAGAATACCGGACTCTGTAACTGCCCCAGAATTACTTAGTCAAGGTGGAAAAGAGCTGTAAAGTTCTCCATCTTGGTTCCGACTACTGTACCTTTGTGTGTTTTATAGATAAAAGGTACACCTCAATCTGTTTCAATGTTGATGTCTTAATTCGCTGTGCGAGAGCGTGTTTTTGCCATGCAATATTTGCCATGCAATACAAGAGAAAAAGGGTTTGTGTGTGAAGGCTTGTCGTTAGGATTATAGGCAGCACCGCAAGCTAGCTAGTAAGCTCTATAGCTATAAAGTGGCTGCTTGTTTGTTCTTGCTGACGGCAAGCCGAGTAGGACACAAAGTCCGCTGTGTGCTAGTCTGTGCATTTTAGTTTGAGCGTGTGTGGTTGGTGCTTTTTACGAGCTCCAGTCGCTCGTCATTCGCTCTGCTCTGATGTGAGTCTAATCACAGAGCTGCTCAGGTAATTATCACGCAAGTAACCAGGGACCAGGACCTGCACACACACACACACACACACACACACACACACACACACACACACAATATTTTCCATTCATTCCTCTCTGATGACTCTGTCCTCAAATGTCTGACTTCTTTTATCTTTCTCATTTTCTCCTCTCCCTCCCTCGATGAGGCAAGTGCTGAGGTGATTGTGTTATGTCTGAGGGGTGTCGAGGATGAGTTTGTGTGTGTGTGTGTGTGTGTGTGTAGCCTAGGTGGAAACACCTTGTGGTCGGGCCGTACTGTGAGTCAACATGAGATAAGGCGAAGACGTCGTGGAGAGAGTCGTCACTTCGACAGGAAAATAGACGCAGATCGACTCGCTCGCTCTGTGAGTCCCTCGCAGTCAGACACACACACACACTCATTCACACTCACACACACACACACACACTCATTCACACTCACACACCTTTAAAGAAAAAATAAACAAGGACTGACTTTCACACAGTGACTCTCCTCATCAGACAAACATACTCCTGAGGACACTCTGAGGGCTGTAATGTATTCTGTTTGCCTTGTTTAACTTTGGATCAGGACACATATTTAAATAAATAGTTAGGACAAGTCCAAATTACTTTAGGACAATTGAGACAAGTCCAAGTATTCAGGAAAAATCCATATCAAGTAAACGCACTAAAGAAATAGACAAGTCAGGTCTCAAGTCATTTCAGAAACGTTGTTTGCAGTGTAAAGCTCAAGTCAGGTCTCATCAAAGTCCAAGTCCAATTCTTTGTAATTCAATATATTAATTCAAGATGCGTTCAGGTTATTTAGACAGGTCTAGGTCCTGTCCTAAGTCTGTTACAGCCTCAAGTCAAGTCGAAAGTCCCAGTTTAGTCTCGAGACAAAGTCAAACCGGACACAGTCACAAAGCGACTCAAGTCAAAATCTGTTTAAAGTCAATTGAGAAATGTCCAAATCAAGATCATTTAAACATCCAAGTTATTAGAGAGTTTATTTATTTTTGAATAACCTGAAAAGAGACAGCCGTCAAAAATCAAGGTTGACCCCAAAGTTTAAGATGAGACAATAACTTTAGTTTCGTCTTTGTTTATTCTGTTGCCTACACTGAATATTTTCGCCTACATATTTGGAGGAAGTGCACTGTCATGCTGTGCAGATTAAGGGTTTTCTCAATATAACCACAGAATGTTAAGAGTGAATGTATTTCTACTTCATTTGCATGTGTTATTTGTGTCCTGCTTTTTACAGCTACAAGGCTTTAACAACCCAAAACCCTTGATTACGGTTAAGGATGCATGTTGATCATACAATACAGTAAGGTTGAGGTAAGGCACCGAAACACCTTCGTTGAGTAAAACCAAAAATGAATAAATCAACACATGGCCTCAAAAACACGTCAATGTATGTTCCTCTCATCTTCACGGACAGCATGTGGTTTTGTAAATGACAAAGTCACATTTTTGTGGCGACCAAATGCCAAACCACATCCTCAGATAACCTCCCTTCTTTAATTGAATCCCCATCAGCTGCTTTGTAAATAGCTCTCTAATATAACACACGCTGCTCGGCGCACATTTCCTCTTACACTCAATTAGCTCATCTGTAACGCAGCAAAACAACACGCAAACACCTCATAATTGACTCAATGTTAGTCCACTGCTGCCTATAAACCATGTAATTCTCCAATTCTGTGTTTTCTCACGAACACACAGCCATCACGGTCCCTCTCTTTCAAAATGAGACATGTTTCAAAAGACGGGTGAAGAAACAGATTTCAGTAGTGGGATAATATCACAGACTCTCACAGCAGACGGGCTAATATTGTTAATATAATAAAACAGTTTGACCTGTACTAACTGCCAGTTAATGAAATATATCTACTTGTATTATATTTGTGACCGACTGTACGTGGAGGCTCGTGTTACCAAAGATCTGTCGTTAAAGGAGTAATTCACTTCAAAACACTTTAAATTGTATATCGTACTCACCTCCCGAGGCTCTCTGTGGTGCCGGATAAAGTTTTCTCATGAACGGCGTTAAGGAGAGCAGAGCGCCCCAAAACAAAAGCAAATCAGTGCAAACAGACGTTGACGGAGGCCGAACGAAAGACAGCAAAAGAAGCTACAAAATGTCCAAAAAAATAAATTTAGTATTTTCAGATGATCCTCCCGTGAAGGAATTTTTTGTTTGTTTAGAAATGGTTTCCCCAAAAATTGTTGTGTTTGGATTTGAGCCCACGAACGGATAAGAGACATTTGGATAATGCTGCACAGGAATTTTCCTAAAGTTTTCCGGACGTTATTTGTACCTTTTTGCCGTCTTTTGTTCGCTCTCCATTGAAGTTTGTTCATACTGATGTGCTTTACATTTTTTTTGCGCTCTTAATTAACGCTTTTAATGCGTTATCTCGAGATGACTGATTAATAATAGTTCTCTCTATGTAGCTGACATTGTATTCCTGATCTCTGATTAATTAAGAGGAAAGAACCTTTTGTTTTCTCCAGGTAACAAGTTTCCTCCACTCATAAGATAATTATCTTGAGAACCTGAGGTAACTGCTAAAGATAATCAAACATGGCTGTTCTCAGCTTCCGTAGCTTTACCCCATTCGATAGAAAACATATTTTGGGACCATAGAGAGCCTGGAGAGGTGTATACTATTTACAATTCATATTGTTTTGGAACAAACTGTTCCTTTAAAGCTGCACAGAGGCACGCTGGGTGTTCAGTGCCTTGCTCAAACACATTGCAGTAGCTGAACCCTTGACCTCAGTGTCTCAGACTACCTCTGCAACCACCCGCGTCATAACTGCAACTAATAAAGCAATCAGTTTCTTGGCTGAAACTGTGTTGTAAAGTAAAAACATACATTCAAGTACAGGAGCACCACTAAAAATCTAATTTAATGAAAACTTCCTTAATTGGGTAATAAAGACAATATTTACTGCTGAACATGGGGAAATACCCAGGCTAAATCTGTATTGTTGTCTCTCATTGGAAGCAGCAGGAATCCTGAGGTAACAGAGGCAGCTCTGACTGGTTTGATAAACATGAACAAGTGTTGTTGGATAAGATTATATACGCCGAGTCATCCTGAACTGTAAATTCTGCACAGTGATGATGGCGCTAGAGGAACATTTTCAAAGGTTCACCAAAGTTATTACAGTTCATCCCGAGGGGAACATGGATGCTACCAGCTAGCTAGCAGGCTAGCAGCCACACTACAGACTAAAGCTAGCGACCTAGCATGCTATGACTCTACGAAGCCTCTAACACCAGCTAGCTCGATTAATCCAACTTGTACGCTAAGATACCGACGGTATAACTCATGCTAAACTATAACTCTCTTAGACCTCAGTCCCCGCTGGTGTTTCACCAAATATTGCACCACATACCGGGTTCATGAGGCACATTACGAACTATTGGGACGTAGATATTTTGGCGGCATTTAAAATAAAATGCTATTATTGAAAAATGCGATAAAACGCTGAAAATGTTTAACCTGAAACTGGACACACATTTCATTAGCTTCCTCTTCGTTTGTGATATTCGTTGGCCGATATGACAGTGTCTCCTAATCTGGTTTATTAAAACTAAAATAATCTAGCCGCTCCTTTGGCTTGTGATCCAAAAAGTGAATCTGTGTTCGTGATGTCTCTCTCTGTATGTGCATGTCTTCCTCTGAACTCAGGTCTGCTTTAATGAGCCTCGTCATCCTCAGGCCCGGGCAGGTCTGATTCCTCTGTAAACTCCGGGGACGAGCAGGTCGGTGCGCGTCCCAACACCCCCCCCCCCACGACAGCAAATTAGAGACGATCACTCAGCCACGCTTTTATAAGGCGAGTGATCGGTTTTCATCTGCAGGATTAGGCCGTCAAAGCAGCACCCGGTAGCTAATAAGCAGCTGTGCAGAACAGCAGTGCTGTAACCACATCTGAAGTCAGAAATAACAGAGCAAAGAAAACCATTTCTCCGCGGATGTTTCCAGGCAGCCTGTCAAAACGTTCAGTCGGCAAACGTCATGTGAGCCGAAACCACACAAGCGATGTTTGATCGCTCAACGTCGCCTCGTCCTAAAGAAACCTTTCATCTCCATTTCTACTCTTCATCTCCCTTTCCCTGCTGCAGTGTTGGTATGTTCATTTTCAGCCTCTCTCCGGGGAACCCCCCCCCCTCATGAGAAAATGAACACGCTGGTAGTGAAGGAAGATGAAAATAACTACAATAAACACTTTCTTACCGCCGTCAGCAAAGATGAGAGACCATTTGGTTTTCCCTTATCAGCCCTTTTTGATTTGGTATTTGGTAATTATACAGCAGCACGATGTATTTCAGAGTCCAAGTTCAGCCTTCACAAGAGCAGTTTACACAGATTGAAATTAAATATTTCATGTTCATAGTTTGCAATTTTTATCGAAGTGCAAAGTCCCAAAATATGGACTACATTGTGTTATTTCTTCAGTTTAATTCAGCGTTTAATTAGTTTCAGTTTAGTGTTATGCCGGCATGCGAGGTGCCGTTAAACACGTTTACGACAAAAAGGTTTGTGTTCATCAGCTTCAAGCGGATACGCTCGGTTCACCTAAACCACGAGCTTCTTCATGCACAACACTGAACACCTAACCTGACCAACGTTACATTAACCGAGTCATTGTTTCAATTCAAACCTTACTCTTCCCCTTAACTTAACCAAACCTTAAACATGACGATTTTTATTTTTGGAAGGCTGCATCAGATCAGAAAACACTTCTGTGTGTCTTTCTGGAGGGCAAATATAAAAACATATGCCGTCATTTAATTAAGAAGACTTTTAGGTATGTTTTCTGTTCAACTTAAAAAAAGAAATCTTGAAAACTTGTCACCGATTATTGTTTGATATTTAACCAACAGCAGGATCCTTAAACTCAACCATTTGCTTTGAGTTGATTAAATGAGTGAATAATGTAGGAAAGCAAATTAAACACAACTGCAGTTCCGATTGGTTACTTTACGAGAATTAAACACCTTAATATGTTTCCTTATCATTTAGATATTAAAGTAAAACACAACCTGGGTTTCATTCACAAGATATTTGCGGGTGCAATAAAGCAGGAGACAGTTTTGGTATATTGGCACAAATTATGAAATAAATACTTTTGAGATCATTTCCTTAAAGTTACAAGGTGCTGAATGTTGATTACAAGAAATAGAACTCGTCATTTTGGGAATAAACACTTTGGGAACCACAATCACGTGCAACGTTTCGTGTTTAAGCCGATACTAATAACATCCGTCATCCAGTCAACTGCTCAGCAAAGTTTTAATCAAATGCCGTTTCATCAAAAGTGTTGATTTGTGTCGTGGTTGCAGCCAGAAGAGTTTTATAATCTTTCACATCATTCAACATCCACAGATGTCACGGGAAGTTTGAACAGTGAAAGTTTAGGAGATAAAAGGAAGGACCTCTTCCTGCCTGATCGTTCTCCTCTTTGATCAGCACAAGAATCGCTTTAATCAGCGTGTTTTTTTTACGACTTGTCATTCTGGTTTCTGCAGAAAATACATTGAGAGGATTTAATAGATTCTACAGTGGCCTTCAGTCTTCATGATTGGAACAGCAGGTCTGTGAAGAAATGGAAAGTGAACACGAGCAGCTGCAGCTAGCAGAGCTCATAACCACGCTCTGCAGATCGGGTTTCATTTCAAGTTGATGGCGTCTTTCAGTCGGTTATCAACCCGCTTCACAACAGGACGCACTCAAGCTTAGCTTCCATCTTATCAGATTCTGTCCATTAAAGTATTCATTTTATTAAATCATAGCAACAGTTTGTTTTCAGTAGCCGTTTGGGATGCTCCTCTCTATATTTTGTTTTAGATTTATGCAGATTCAAATTCTGGAAAATATCAGAAAAAACAGAAACTACAAAAAATGTTGTTGACTACTGTAATAAATCTTTTATTCTTTTATGTCACGTTTTCATAATTAAGTTGACGTATAACTGCATAGCTTCTTAATTACTCAAAATATTAACCATATTTTTCAGTTTTGGCAACTAAGACATACAAACCCAGTTTGGGAGCAGTGCTCATTTTGTTAGTTCACATATAGTCTTACTCTTTATACACATTCTTTACTCACATTTTTGTCCTTCATAGTTATAATTGTCGATACCTTTAGTCATAATATCATTTTGCGAGGCATTTTGTTGATTTAGTGCACATCCTCTCAAATGTGCTTTTTTTGTCATGTGACTATATTGAACATTTCAGTCAATCTGGTCCATCATTTTGTAATTTTAGTCAAATTTATTTGACATTATTATCTGATGAGAGTACAAGTTTAAGAGATTTTAGTAAAGTTATTTTTTAATCTATATTTCAGTCTCGTCTTTCTTCTTCATCCATTTTCTGATGTCGTCACCGTTGGTGTTTAATGTCGTTGGTGCCGTCTTGTCATCGCCTTGCCTTTGTCATGGAATAGAAAAGTCAGTTGACGAACATATTTAGTTATAGTTTTCGTGAATAAAATTGTCTGGGAGTCTCCAACAATATCCAATACAAGTACTGCGATGTACTCAGCCTGCTGCAATAACACAATTTAATGAGAGACATTAATGATCGAAAGTGTTTCTCTGCGTGATAAACACAACAGTTCAAAACACAGTACAGCGTCGACACACACACATACACACTCACACACACACTAAAAGCAGTTGTGCAGCAGACTGGCAGTGCTGCTCATCTGCAGTATAATCTGTAAAATGTCAAACACAGTTTGTTTCAAAGCCACGGCTTCATTTAGATCCTCTCGCTGTGTTTGTTGTTCAAATGTACAACAAACAGAATGAAACACAGAGGTGTGAGCGACTGCTCTGAGGTCAGTCTGCATTCTTATTATTGTGTAATAATTGGTGGCCGGGACTCAGAATCTGTGTGTGGGCGTCATCAACTAAAACGAGACATAATTACTCCTCAGAAACAATAAGTGTTATATTTTGTGTGTTCTCAGCCCTTTTCACTGCCGCATGTTTTCTACCAGCTGTGGTTCTGTGAACCCGAGATTAGACCCACGTACTGAGCCCCTATTAACATGTTGCACGTCCATGAAAATTTTTCCTGACGATTTGTGCAAATGAATAACACAACTTATTGACCCCCTTTCAACAGAATTCTCCCGTGAGTGCTAAGGCTGCACAATACTGGGAAAAAGTGACACCGTTATTCTGCAATATATATTGTGAATAAAAACGTGTACAGTTTTTAAGTAAAAAGCATCGACCTGGTGCACTTTGAGAGCAACATTGAGAAGCTTGATCTATGAAGAACGCTGTGCTCTAGTATACAATGTGGTCATAAACACATTGGTTGTATAGATATGAATGGTGACGATGCTGCAAGAAAGTCACACCCACAAAGCATGGTTTAAAAAAAAAAAGTATTGATAAACTACGTTTAGGAAATGACTACTTCTCACTTGATGTATTACCTGTAAAGGGCGGGGCGATGTGATTGACAGGTCTCCCAGAGCCGTATATGGCGTCTCTACATCACTCCCCCTCAGTCCAGATGTGGTTTCGTTCACTGTCTGCAAAAAGCCAAGATGGTGACGGCGAAATTACCGAACTCGAGGCTTCAAAACATCAGTCAACAAACCAATGAGAGACGTCACGACGACTACGTCCACTTCTTTTACAGTCGATGATGGCAACGCAGCCCTTGAAACAGGAACTTGTTGATGGTAATAAGTAATATAGTGGAGGCCAGAAACTAAATGTAGTTTAAACTAAAAAAAACGTATGTGTGCAAGAGGGGAAAAAGTGCCTTTTTTTAATGAATACTCAAACCGTTTGGAAGCATTGAAACCTGTGACACGACGCAGCAGCCCAACTGCCCTTTAGTGTGACCTAAAAGCTAAAATGAAACTGGTTGCCTGTTATTCACACTGCTAACCCATCTCTCTCCCATCCAACATCAAGAAGAACTTTTCTGGACTGTTGGGAGTTGTGTTTTTGGTTTTGTTTTTTCACCAGAGATGCCGGTCTCCATTAAAGCAATGCCCTCACTGTGATGGTGATGTGGGAAACGAAGAGGACAGTCTACAGTCCACACTCTGTCACTTCGTTGCAGGGTCCCTGTTTGGCTCTGCACCGTCTGAACTGTGTGTGTGTGTGTGTGTGTGTGTGTGTGTGTGTGTGTGTGTGTGTGAGAGAGAGAGAGAGAGAGAGCACTCGTCCTGATTCTCATTGGGGAATACAGACATAAAGTGAGGATACGTTTACCGTGTCAGACAGGACTGTGGGTGGAGGAGAGGACAGCCGTGTGCCAGCTCTCTGCATGCTGTCAGGACATATCTGTGTCTCTCTCTCACACACACACACACACACACACACACACACACACACACACACACAC
>NW_022280099.1:209048-219250 GCF_004355925.1 Anarrhichthys ocellatus | reverse complement strand
ACACACACACACACACACACACACACACACACACACACACACACACATAAAAAAAAAAAAAAAAAAAAAAAAAAAAGACACCACGAAAACAGATGCACAGACATTGTAATAAAAAGCACATTCTCAGACACGGACTCATTTCCATGTCACATTTACAGACATGCATAAACATCACAGAAACACACTCATCTCCTGTCACACACAGCTACACACACACACACACACTCTGTACAGACTCTTTCAGACCACATGTGTGCATGCAAAAAAATTTTTTTAAAAAAGCACACCACCCACCCTCCAAAAGTGTAACACAGATGAGCCCTGAGAGTCGTGTCAGCTCTCGTCACACAGGACCAGGAACATGACTCAGATTCTTCTTCCTCGCCTGTTTGTCCACTAAAGCTGCCTCCACGCTGAATTATGTTTCCCTTGAAATCAAAGTAAAGACGCTTCACTGTCGCTGTGTGTGTGTGTGTTGATGCCAATTAAAGAATTCATACTGAAAAACTGTTTATAAGTCCTTTAACCCTCCGAACCCCAGACCTCTACACACTTCAGCATTGGCTTCACGCAGAGCCGTGGCGTGAGCCTCCACAGTTGGCAGTCACATCTGAAAAATGGCGTGTGCATAGGTTCATAGGTGCACAGCCAAGCGGCGCATCCCCAATGCGGAGCCTTTGCGGACGTTTAGGCCGCGATTATGTCATTTTCTGGCGCGTGCACCACTCGCCGGTTTCACTAGGGCGAGAAAAAATAACGCTTTACTGACTGAACATCACATCTGCTCTCCTTCTTGAAGAACAGAGGAAGAGTACATGTCTGAAAGCATCCTCCAAGATGCACTGCACGAATTGTCTTTAATGTAGAGACGTAAAAGCACAGCGTGAACTATTACCTGTGCCTGGAGGTAAATACTGGCTGAGAATTGGTACAAATGGCAGAAATGTACCTTCATCAGCCTGCATGTACTGTGCGAAGTGCGGCTGAAAATAAAGGTGAGGGGAAAACAGTGCCTGTTTATCTCCCAAGTACAGAGTGGTATTATTGTTTGAATTGGGGTTATTATGTCGTCTTGGACAACCAAAGATAGCAGCAGCTGCATGTTTCACCTCCTGCTGCTCTGTTTACTGTGATGGAAGCGCCGCTGTTCCTTTTAGTCAGTGTGTGAACAAAGATTTACTGAGCTAATATATCAGCTGCAGCAGCGCTCGGTGCATCGAGACAGAATGCAAATACAGCACTAACACACACACACACACACACACACACACGTACTTTTGGAAGCACATGTAGTTATTCTGCAGACAAATAAACCCCTGAAGACAGTTCGCACACTTATATTTTACTCCTGTTCACTTATTTTACCAGAGTTTTAGACTTAGGCAGCGTAATAAGATATTTAATGCACATTCCCTGAAGTCAGACTCCTTGCTGGGATGTTTTATCTTTGGCTTCCTGTAGATTGTAGAAGAAGAACAAGTAGAAGAAACAATTAGTGTCAGTATTCAGTTCAAGTGTTCTCTGTTATCTACAAATAAACTTTACTGCGACTGTAAACGGGTGCACACTGTACACTACAGTGTACAAAAAGTAAAGGCATGTGCCTACACACAACTGTGGATAAGTGACTTTACTTCAGTATATATTTTGACTGACTTTGTTCTTTTCCCATACAACCACATTTCACAAGGAAATATTGTATTTTTCTTCCTGAAGTATGATACTTTCAAAACATGGAAAACATTTAATAAACTTCCCCTCTTCCCTTACTTCCTGCTCGGCCCACACCCATCTTCAAACTCCACCTTCAGTTTGATCTCATGTACACACCTGTAAAGTGTGTTTGCCTCCATCGTACACAGTTGTGATGCTATCGAGGACACACATCTGGATGGACAGAGTACTGAAAAGCTAGTTTTAGTTTACGAGGTAGTTCCTGCCACAGCCAGCGTCTCCAGGACTCACACACAGACTCTCTCAAGGTGGAAACAATAACAGCATTTGATGATGGAAATGCATCATCAAATGCTGTTATCTACCATTTATCTATGCAACTGTGCAGTAATCACACCCTTCACATGGAACCCCACACACAGACCGCAGGACTCCGGTGGGACCAGAGGAGCTAGACTCTGTTTACATCATGATGCTTGGTGCTCAAACACAGTCACAGTTGAGGGACTATGTTTCCCTCATGTTGAATTTTTAATGTGAAGATCTCGGCCATATTATCTGGCCGGAAAGGTATTTCTGTTTGCTGGTGTTTTAATTCCTTATGAAGCAACTTCAAAATGCACAAGAACGTACAACTGTTTTTGTTTTGTTTGTTATGCAAATGGTATACAACTGCATTCCGTTGTGCATCGCTGTGTTGCATGACGACAATAAATAATCCTTCAATCCTTGAAAAGATGCATCAATAATCATACCAAGTCGTACTTTCCCCGTCTGCGTAGGGTGCAGCCCAAAACGTGTGACCCTGTGGTCAGTACATAGTTCGGCTCCACACTCCAGTCCAGTGGGTGGCTTATGCACCTAGCTGGTTAGCCAATAAGAAGAAGGAGATAAAGTGGATCCTTGTTTTGAAGAGAGGTCGTGTGAGCAGATCCCCCGTTACCCACATTTTTATCATTAAAGGTCTTTAAAGGTAAACAAAGACAGCCCGAATGTGTTGAAATCCAGGCAAACAACGTTCTGGATCGATATATACGAGCATGAGTGGAACATGAGGGTCAGCTCAGTTATCATACGAGTGGAACCGGGAGAGCATCATGTTCAGGTTCACAGATGTCCACGGATACGGAAAGAAAGTCCGAGGCATGAAAGCCACTAATCAATATTTCTATATAATATTTCCTCCAAATGAGACCTCAGCGGTTAACACAACAAAAAGACGACACAACTTGTATAAAACCAGAATTATCCTTTAAGTAAATGACCTCATACTTCACTAACCCTGCCAGGGAATATTTCACACTGACTTAGGATGAGAAGATTTGGCAAAAATAGGAAACGCACACAGAGAGAAGGGTCGCACACGACTCCACCCGGCTGTGAAGGCATGTTTATCAATGATGGATCGCCTGTTGGAGGAAACGTTGAATATTCATAACGCCTTTTGAAGCGGACATCCTCCGGCTCCATCGGACATCAGTCGTATGGTGAAGGTCAGAGGAAAGCTGACTCACGTTAAAATGACCCCCCCCCACACACACACTCACACACACACACACACACACACACACACACACCATCCCCTCCCCCGTCTCACTACGCCTGTCAGCTCAGCATGTGACACATCCCATCTGTAGGCAGGCAGCGGGACAGATAAAGGCTGCACACACACACACACACACACACACACACACACACACACACACACACACGTTAACACACGTGTACAAAACATAAAGCACGAAATACACAATAGAATACACAAAATATTCAAACTTGTACAAGAAATGAACGGAAATAAATGCAAATTTTAAGCGAAGTAAAACATCAGGAAGCCAAACACATACACACTCACACACACACACACACACACACAAACGTGAGGCACCAACTACTTCATCATTCAGGCTCGTCTCTCGTTCAGGATTGGGTGATTCAGTTTGGCAAGACCATGTACCGTGAACTGTGATAGGCCGACTCACAGGAGCGTGCTAATCTTGGTACGTATTGAACCGGCTGCTGGAGCTCCTGAATACCAACAATGTGGGGTTTTCATATGATACACTGCACAAGTTTCTCTTTCCTAATCGGTTGAGTACATTCGTCTATTAATTACATACAGTTGCATCCGAGGCTCAAATGGAAGAACTGCTTTGGTTTCTATGCTTCTTACAGACGGAGCTGCAAAAGTATTTATAATTATTTTCCTAAATGTGAACTCTTAAGAAACAGTAGTTTGACAAAACCTTCCCAACTCAATGACTCCTTTCAAGCTACAATAAGATCTTTCTACCAAAGCACATGGTCAGCAGCAGCAGATGGATCCAGAACAAAAAAACAGCAGTTTGATGATCTTTGCTTTCAAATGCATCACGAAGTCGTCTTCAGATATCGGGGGGGGAAGCTAAGAGGCGAAAATGAAGCATTAGCTGTACCTGGAGCATATTAATGCTAGTAATATTAGCATGCTAACATTGGCTTTGAAATGCATCATTGAGATCCGGTCTTTCTTTT
Source organism: Anarrhichthys ocellatus (assembly GCF_004355925.1). Classification (NCBI taxonomy): domain Eukaryota; kingdom Metazoa; phylum Chordata; class Actinopteri; order Perciformes; family Anarhichadidae; genus Anarrhichthys; species Anarrhichthys ocellatus. The sequence continues at coordinate 215,062 of NW_022280099.1, read as the reverse complement.
GACCGTTCACATTCACGTTTATATTTGACATCAGTGTGAACGGACCTCTGCCATGAAGCGCCTCACATGCAACAAATAAAGTCACACCCACACACACACACACACACACACACGGGGGACCGACCATCGGTCCGACGGGCCCATTATTCCCGAAAAACTAAACGCCCACTGCTCTGTAAATACACACTGGAGATATTCAATGCCAGACTCCCTCCTGTTACACAGATGATACTACTAAATCACAATGTATGACTTTGTACGACTCCGAAAGAAAGACTTTTAATTTGGGCTGATATGTAACGTTAGTTTGAGAAGCACCGATAGCAATTTCTTTGGGCTGATTCTGGTTTCCGACCTACTGATTGAGGTGAAAACAACACCAGCCGCACGCTGTTGCATCTTTTAAACACACCATGTCAGTCGACATTCATCGCCCCAGTTTGTCCTCACAAATGTAGCCAATATAATGAGGTTTTAATAAGAGTTGGTGGTAAACAATAAGGAGACTTTGGGTTCAATAAACCTATGCCAAGTGGTACTGCCATGAAATATTGAAAAGGCTGAGCTAACTGCATTGTGTGTGCGTGTGCTCACATGAGTATAAGATAGCGTGTGTGTGTGAGAGAGAGAGACAGAAAGCCACATTAAAACGACAGCATCCAACTCAGCACACCTGTTTTCCTCCAACAAATTCAATTTGACGCTTCCCCAGCAGAGCATGATGCTCTCAGATGCATTCGGCAGCGCCATCTGTGACGGAGCGCGGCACGCTTTCCTCGGCTCTGCCGTTCCCACGACTCGTCTTCTGAGGCCTCAGATGTACTGCGGCGCTCAGCCACACATACAGCGAGAGGAGGGGGGGGGATGAGGAGATGTCAGCGGATCTAATTTGACTTAGGGACAAGTTTCCTCCTGAGGGGAAAAAAACAGAAACCAGCCTGCCAGTCTGTCAGTCGCCCTGTAGCTCCGCTCCAACGCCTCTGAGATGATGCGGTGTGTCTGCAGACTATTAGAAAGTGCTTTCTGCAAAACAAACTGGGCCTCAACCTCAAAGTTCCTGTCTCAGTTCCGTTAACGTGGAGTCAGACCAGTGTGTGGATGGCCTGAAAGTGTGAGCAGTGTGATGGAGGTCGATGACGGACGAATAAAGGCACTTAAAAACAAACTGATCTTGCATATTTGGTGGTTTCCTTTTATTCAGCGGTTCAATCATGTTTCCTTAAATCCAGTCTAAGTGCTTCATTACACCAATGACGATGTTTACATGCACCAAATATTCTGCCTTCTCTAAAAGGTTGGCGTTGAGATATTTGTTCATATCCAAGAACCTGTTGATATCCAAGTCCATGATGTTTAACAGTAGTCTTCTTCTGGACATGCATCTCTACTCCAGCTTTACAAACTATTGTTTGTTGTTTTGTGATCAACGCACAGAGCTGCTCGTAAACAGGAAAGGGGCCGTGTGTCACAAAGCACAAAAAAACTATCTTGTTTTGTGAGCTAGCAAGCTGCCCCAGAAGAAGACCTCCACACCGTTAGCAACAAATGCTAATCCAGAGGGCTAATGTGCGTTTACTTTGAGTCAGACTCAAGAAGCACTCGACATAATTTACTTACGGATCAAGTTTATTTGGCAACCTTTAGAACGTTCGTCCTTTTATTTAAAATCCAATCGAACGGTTTTGTTTCCTGGTGGATAAAGATCATTACGGCCTCACAGGGCTGCTGCTGTGGCTTTAGTTGAGTCTGAATCTGATTTATATTGAGCCTGAGCCTGGTTGTTATTGGTGGATTAATTCTAGCTATGATTTATAAATGAAAGGTCAGTTCACATGTCAGTCACACCTCTGCTGTTAATGGTAGATCATCAATTATCTAATCAGACACGTTACGTGGAGCAGCACGGTAAAACAAACAGGATCGCTCTTCACAGGTAATTAAGCATCTGTCTAATGCGAGTCTTAATTCACGAACATCATCAGGGCTTTCAAATCTTTTACCACCTCCCCTGTTGTTCATTAGAGAGGTGGATTTATCAAGAGCTCACCTGAGCCTCGTGTACTGAAGCTAAAATACATCACAATTCCTCACTGTTTTGAGGTTTTCATGGTTCAAGATGCTTTAAGACACACTGAGGAACTTTTTAAAACTGCAAACAACACTTAAAAATAGTAAAAACAACAGCAAAGGCAGATTGAATTAGACTTAAGACAAAAGGAACAATCGGCTGTTATGAGAATTATGTTTTCAAAGAGTTAGCAAATTACCCTCTTAGCTGCAAAATGGAGCCTCTATTATCTCCATTTAGTGTGTTGCACGCTCCGTTTCAGACAAAGAGAAGGAGGGAACAGAGATGGAGAGAGGGAGGGGGGAGAAAGAGAGAAAGAGGGAGATTAAACGGATCATTAGACCAAAATGACTCCTGTGAAGAGGGATCAGAAAACAAACAGGGCTTTGGAGAGCTGCTGGCAGCGCTAGCCGAGGAAATTACTATCATTATTATTGTGATCATGTTTACAGTGATTATTCGCTGCCTCACCATGATGCAGCACAACTCAGGAGGGAGGTGCTGTAAAGTTAGGGCAACACAATAAACACCGAGCTGTTAGCAACAGGAAGCACCGGGAACGTTAAAGGACAAAGACAGAATTAACGTTTCATCGGTGTGTTCTCACTTTGACCGGGATGAATGTGAATTTGATTGTTGTCTACAAGCTTGTTTGTTCAGGAGAATTACACATCTGATCTCGATGAGTCGGCATGTTAAAGTTACTGTGAGGGACTTTTAACTTTTATTAACCAGTCTCAGTTTAGTCCTGATGCTCTATCAGACCTCCATCAGTAAAGAGACCATCAGAGAGAAGATGGTCTGTTTCTATAGAGTTATTCTTAATGCTCGTCATCGGGGCCACCGGGTCGGATTCTGGTGAAACCAGATGAACTCATGCAGGTTCACCAGAAACTCCTTCAGCTCAGACTCCAGCAGAGACCGGTCCACCAGGGACAGACCCAGATCCGGCTTCTCTGCAGCCTCGGACCTGCAGAACAGACAAACCAAACACTGGCTCTAGACTCTAGAGTCTAGAGAGAGCCTTTAACATGTCTACAGTACCTGAGGGCCACCGTAGTTCTGATACGTTTGTAAAACTGTGGTAACGTGAGCCGCAGAGTGCAACACCGTGGTACCGCCAGCCACTGTCTGAATTTAGTTGGTCCTGAAAGACACCACGGTGTTACCGCTGTCTTTTAAAGGGGGGGTGAGCAGGGGGGGTATTCAGTCGGATGCAATCTGCAACCTCACCGCTCGATGCCACTAAATCCTACAAACTGGAGCCTTAAATGAAACACATGCATAAATACATTCATAAATGTGTGTTAATAAACACGCACTGTAAATGCAAGTAAACATTTCAAAAATCTCAATATATAACTAATACATTAATCTATAAATATGTTATACAGACAAAGTTGTTGACATTTTATGCTGAAATCATTCTCTTTCATATCACACGTTGTGATTCTGAACCTCCTGAACACTTTCCCATTGTATTCAGGTGATCTTATTAAATATTGTCTCGCTCTTTGACGGTGAGAGCAGCCGCTCTGCCCCTCAGCCGTCTCCCGACGACGACCTCGTCAGCCGAAGGTGATAAATATTTCCACAGCAGGTAATTAACTCCTTAATTAGAACCAACCCCGGAGCTGCGTTCGCCGTAGCCATGGAGACCACAGCCATATTGCATCTGCGGTGGTGGGTTAAACCCCACGCACACACGCACACGCACACGCACACACACACACACACACACACACACACACACACACACGCGCGCGTCAAAGATGGATCTATATTGCCCTGCCATGCTGATGTTGACAAATGAGGGTCTTTAGCTGTGCGACCTATTGTCCTCCTTTGAATGCGAGCGTCCTGCCCGTTTCATTTGATTTGTCTGATGCATGCTGGGAGGCTGAAAATGTCCATCCTGGTCGATGTTCAAAAAAAAGTCCTAATTGAATGACTTAATTCACTTTTTTGTGCAGCGTGATAATAGCAGCTGAAGGACCCTCAGCTCTTCCTCCTCTCGTCTTCTACATCTTATTTCTCTCTTTTACTCGTCCCTCTGTCTCTCCAGTTCTTTTTCTTTACCTCCCCCTTTCTTCATCCCCCATCTTCCCTTTCCTGCCCTCCCCCCTTCATTCCCCTCAGTGGTCCTTCTCTGTACAGCCTGATTGCTCATAATCACTCTCAGTCTGTTTCTGTGACTAATTGGTCCATTAGAGAGGGATGGAGGCCGTATGGTCACCAGGCAGCCTCCGCCGTGGTTTCCAGTATTCCGCTTCCTTCCGTCCACACATGCTGGAGTGTCTCGTTTGTGTGATTTAAAAAGGGAGTGTGTGGCACGGTTTGACTGGTGCAGCGGATCCACGGACCTGAAGAGCGGGTGAATTTATGGTGGAAGCTATTATAATCATTCAATTCATAGTTATACTGAAAGCAATAACCTGCAATATTTCCATTTAAATAAATGTATCTGCTGTTGCGAGTAAACGGTTACTTTGTCACAGCAAAGACTAAAGATGATGAAATTTCCTGTTAGGATCTCTGGGACGTAAAAACACACCTGCACCTAGTGTTGCACCTGCAGCAGGAACCACATATGGGTGAGATGTTCTGGGGTCCACATACAGCAGTAGATACACGTAATAGTGTAAGTATGATATGATACAGTCATCATGAGATGTGGTGCTGGGCAGTGGACGTGGCTGACAAAATATGGATTAGAATCAAGCAGCATGATGGTAATAAATTAGATTTTTGACAATAATTTATTATAGTTTCATGTAATGTGTGAGAGTTTGCTCTGCTCTGATATTCTGCTTCCACATCACAGATCACAAGAAGTCTGAGCAGAAGTAGATGCTCACGCTGAAATGCCAGCTTGCATGCAGCTCTTGCTTGCAGGAGTGTGTGTGTGTGTGTGTGTGTGTTAGGCGGTGGGGGTCTGAGCAGCTCGGCCGCCTAAACACTTCCCCTTGCATCACATCAGCACGCTAAGCTCTTACATAACAGCACCCTGGGGAGCTCTGCATCCGTGACCTAGACCAGAGAGAGGAGAGCAGAGGATGGAGGCAGAGAGGACAGGAAAGGAAAAGGAGAGGATGGAGGATGCAATGGAGGGAGAGGGAACAGGAGAGGACAGAAGGTTTTTTTGGTTTTCAAATTCCTTTTATTGATCGAGGAGACACCAGATCACTGTCACATCATCAATTAAAAAATGACCTAGACCAGAGAGAGGACAGAGAAGGAGAGGAGAGGAGGATGCAATGGAGGGACAGAGGTAGTGTGAAAGATTAGATTTTAATAAAGTAATGGAGAGAGAAGGGAGGAAGGTATAAAGCAGTGGAAAGGAAAATAATGAATCAAGAGGGAGACAGAAAGACAAAGAGTGGAGAGAGAGAAAGGAACAGGAAAAATAGATGGAACACAAGACCTAGCAGGTGAAAGGAGGAGACAGAGAAACAAGAAAGAGAGAGATGGAGAATAATGGGTTAGGAAAGTAAAGGATGGTGAATAGAAGAAGAAAGAAAGGAGACAAGGAAGTGAGGGGGGGAGAAATAAGAGCAAGAAAGAGAAGAGATGAAGATAAAAATGTGGAGAGAAAAGGAATGGAAAGAAAGTTGGATGATAGGAATGTTGAATAAAAAGAAGAGTGGAAGGAACAACATGGAAGAGAAGGATGGACAGCAAGAGAGAGATAATAAACAGATTATGGCAAGATAAGAAAAAATAGAAAAGAGAGAGAAATGGGGAGGGAGGGAGATAAACAGAGAGAGAGGAGAAACATGGAAACGAAGGAAAAAAGTAAAAAGATGGAGAGGTGGAGAGGGAGCGGAGGTATCGGTTGCCCCCGCTCTGACCTACAATAACCCGAGTCCACAGCAGTACCGCCGGGGGTTAAACTCTGAACACACACACACACACACACACACACACACACACACACACACACACA
>NW_022280099.1:176199-209038 GCF_004355925.1 Anarrhichthys ocellatus | reverse complement strand
CACACACACACACACACACACACACACACACACACACACACACACACTTAGCCAAGCATGAGGGAGCAGACCTCACCACCCAACTACAATATCACTGTCAACACTGATCATCAGCTGGGGGGGGGGGGCAGAAATGAGATGAAAAGATGGAGACGTGAGGAAGAAAATGAAAAGGATGGAGGGATGAAGAAGGTGGGAGAGGGAAGTAGCAATTAATTTACACTCAAGTCTGGATCACGCCGGCATTTTTGAAGATAATTTAATCATAATCTCAAGATATGAAATCGCACCGCACGGCAAATGAGGCGAATGACGCAAATTTTTCAACTCGAGCGAGAAATTTGCGTGACGGTGTGTCGCTGAAGCTCATCGGGGTTGAGATTCTCCTCCCGTCATCACTGACGTCCTGACGTCGTTGAATCAGGAATGGTGGATCAAAATGTTGTGTCGGTAGATGTTCACCCAGAGCTCTACGATACCTCGTATTAGTAGAGAGACCAGACAGAACTATGTCTATAAATGTTTGTGCATGAATCATACGGTATAAACGATAACGACGCTGCTGTATTTTCTCCTAGATGACGTTATGTTGAGTGTTGATGGAGCAGCTACAATGTTAGCTTAGCATAGCACCGAGCTATTCGAGCTCCATTCAGAAAACAAGTATTTTAAAAGTTGTTTGCTTGTCGTCTTGCGGAGAGAACTAACTAAACATGAATTCAGACTTTCTTCAAATCGGCATCATGTAGTTATTTCGGCTTCCTTTTTATTGCAATTAAATAGCAGCAAAATTGTTTATTTGGGGTTCATACAGCTGTAGTAAATGTGTGGCTTGCTAGACACAGTGAATACACCTCCAGATGATGTCATGAACCCAGACAGGACGTCGTCGTATAGTTCCCCGGCGATGTATGGGACTTCCACAACATGTACAAAGCAGCAACAGTGGTTATAAGCCGTGATTGATGAAACGTCGTCTACACAGAGGGGGCCCCCGAAACTTCGCTTCACATTTGGTGTGAACACAGCGAAGAAAGGGAGAGTGGAGGAGAAGAGGGAGATGAAAAAGAGAATACAAGGGAGAGAAAGAAAGAAAGATCTATTCAAACTATTCGATTGTGTGACACGAACATCGACATTGGACAAAACAATGAAACCGATCGATTTATGTGCAACGCCAACACTTTAAAATAGTTGCCTTCTTCAACATCTGTGCGTGGCAACTTTGAAATGGTTAAGATTGTAGTCACGGCAAATAAACTATGATTAAAGGTGTTATGATGAGACAACTCTGGAAGTCTGACTCGCTACACATTTACACATTAGAAGTAAATCGTAAAGTTGAAAACAACCAACATGAAGTCACTTACGAGGAATATCAGGCTGATCTATAAATGTATCTAGAACTGTTTAAGTTACCTCGTGATTAGGTAATTAAAGACTAGAATCTCTTCTAGAATTTATAATTTGCATCAGTATCCTCTATAAAACACACTTTGTATTTTCGGCCCGTGGCACAAACCTCCCAAAGTTCATTAGAATCTGTTGACAAGTTGTTTTTTAAATATATTCCGCTGAGTAAAAACACAACCTTCTGTGGCAGAAGTAATATCATTACACGAACAAAATGTCCCGGGCAATATATCTGTGTTCACCTCCCAATATTAATCTAGATTTCCCCCGTTGTAGTCAACAAAATTCCGCGAGTGAAAAGGTCAATAACTCCCTGCTCATTACGATCTCCGAGATCAAGAGGGAGAAGAAGAAAGGTTCATCCTGCTCCGTGAGGAGTTTCCTCTGCTGCATTCTAGTCTCCTCCTGCTGAGCTGTCAGCAGTCAGTACAGGAGGAGGAGGAGGAGGAAGACGGGCAGGTTTCCAGAATAAACCCAACAGCACAAACCTCTTAATTACTGAATAATTGAAGGAGTCTTTTTTTAAAGAGAAAAGAAGCAGGAGTCTGTTATCAACGGGAGCCCCCGGTAATGAGGCTGGGCAGAGTGGGAGCAGATGGGAGGATTCTCGCATGATAACCGTATGTGATGCAAACTCACTAATGACTTACTGTAAAGACAGTGTGACGTGTGCCTCAGTGAATGTCACTGACTGTGTGTGTCTGTGTGAGTCTGTGTGAGTGTGTGTGTGTGTGTGCGTGTGCATTCATCACTTATCCAGTCAAGTGTGACATCTGGAGAACAGAAGTAAGAAAACCCCTCAAAGAAAACTTCACACTCCAACTTCTACAACTTTACACCAACACCAGACATACACTCGTATCACACACACACACACTCGTCTCACACACACACACACACACACACACAGGACAGATTATGAGACGTTAGGGCCCCAGGCAGAATATTAAAAGAAGGGGCCAGAATATAAGAGAAGCAACTGGCTAAATGGCAGAATAGCTCCTTCGTTTTCTGTTATTTTCAGTGAAATAGTCACAAAATGCAATCTATTGGTTTTGTGTACAGGGACACGAATTGTGTGTTTTTTCGTGCCGCACATGACAAGTTATGTTGAGGCAACAAAACCACTACAATGAAACCACAACCTGGTGTTGAACACGAGTCTTCTGGTGGAAAGTTTGCATCACTTTGTAGCCGTTTTGTTTTCTTTGTTTCTATTTTGTGTGTCTTGGTAGCAATTTTGTGTGTTGTGGTCTTTTTGTGGTTATTGCTGATCTTTTTATGGTAATTTGTTATCACTTTGTGGTTGTTTTGTGCATCTTTGTCGTAGTTTTGCTTTTATTTGTCGTAGTTTTTTCTCTCTTTTTAGTCTTTCTTTATCTCTTTGTGGTTGTTTCGTGTCTCTTTGTCATTTTGCGTCTCTTTGTTGTTTTTTTAATCGTTTGATGGTCTTCCAACTACTCACACGCACACGCACACGCACACACTCCTCCATCTGCCCAAGGAGAAGTCTTCGTATGTGTGATCGTGAGCCTTTGTGAATGACACATTTGAAGAACAAAGAAAGGAAAACACACATGAAAGAAAAAAACTGACTTTTTAGAGAACTAGCACACACACCCTCACACACACACACTTTCTGTCACACACACACGCTCACTTATCCCCCCCAATCCGGCCAAACACAACACAGAGTGGCACTTGGAGCTAAGTGGTAATTAGCTCAGAGAAGCCCTGACCCAGAGCCACTGACTCCGCTTTAAGTGTAATTCAAAAGGAGAACGGCTAATTAAGGAGCCAGCGAGGAGAAACCTGAGAGGAAAAAGAGGATCAGAGCCAGATCCAGCTGTCAGCGTGTCAGCAAGAGGAGCTTTTTTATTTCTGTTTGTATGATGTATAATTTGTAAAAATGGCATGAACAACACTGTGATAGGCAAATAAACATGTCACCAGGTGTCATTTCAGTACTAATTTGTGACACTTTTATGTAAATAAATATCAGCTTAGCATCTGTCTGTCAAGGAACGTCGCCAAAATGGTCTTTACATCATGAAACACTGGACATGAAACATGGACAATAGTGTCACTTAGTTGGCAGCAATCAAACGCAGGGAACGTTTAAGTATTCCTGCCATTAGAACTTGAAATCACGTTTTTAATTCTCTTTTATTGTCTGCGTAATTGAGCAGACAACCTTCCAGTCTGTCCTTGACTATGGAGATATTGTGCAACCCTGTGCACCATAGTACGTTACTCTTTATCTCTAATGACACATCTCAGGCTCATCATTGTTCTCTGTGTCTCACGGTCGGATGGACATTACAGTCCAGAGGAAACGTCCATCTTATGTTAATCATTTACCCTGTCGACGCTACCAAACTACCTCACATCTCTTCTCTCGTGTAAATCTAGTGACTGTACACAACTATACACACCTCATGTACACATTAATGTTTGCAGAACTGCTTTCAGGTGCTATGAGCCTTTTAAATGAAAAGAACTGCAAACTGCCCTTAAACTAGAGTCCTGTATTCTTCTTGGAGATTTTACAGCTTCATTATCGGATGGTTTTTTGTAGCCGTTTTTAATTTCTGTTTATTGTGTGTGTGTTGTTTCTGCTTGTTCTCAGGTATCTCTGGAAAAGACATCTTAATCTCAATGTTACTGCCTGATTAAATAAATAAATCTATTTTATTAGGCTCAGTTATTGACGAGAGAGATCACACGTGTTTTTATAGAAAGGACAGAAGACGACATAATGTTGAAGGATAACATTTTGCATTATTACATGGAGCGGACAATGATCTACACAAATCTATCAAATCTGATGTCCTGTGCACCGGCAGGCTTCCATCAGTCGCCTTCAAGTGGTCCAAAATGTCGCAGCTAGAATAATCATTATTCAGCAGCCAGGACTATAATTATTCGGATTCCCATTAGAACTGGACTTTCTATCACTGGAAGAGTTGTCTGGGCTGTGGTCATTTTTAAGAAGACCTTTTTTTTACTGTAGAGAACGGTAATCAGTATCTTTCGGATCTGTGCAGGCATCAGCTCTGGGTTAAATAGGTTTAAACCAATGAGAAAACGTCTTATTATTCAATGAAAATCTGTAGAGACTGAAAACTACCAATGGAGCTCACCTCAGCCCACAGCAGACTGTGCAGTATCCCCAAATCCCCGGTGGTAACCAAATCTATAATAATGAGGTGTTCACCTCTCGACGGGGATGAGACACAGCAGGGCAGAGAGAAAAATGGGTGGGGGGGGGAGAAAGGCAGGTATGTCCTCTAGACGGATTCTGAATTACCTGCTGTGAGAGAGTCGGCGGCTGTGTAGATAAGAGAAAATGATGATCATTACAGGAGGAGGCCGCAGCGTCAAGACACATTTCTTCTGTCAGCGATCAGCTCATTAATCTTCCGGTGACCTTCAGAGGACCAGTCGGTCAGTCGGAGACGAGGAGGACTCAGTTCGGCTTTGGTGGCACTCGGGCCGAGGTGCATAACATGATAACGTCGGTTCAAATCCTGCCTGTGACCTTTCTCAAATGTCATCCTCCTCTCTCTTTTACCTCTCACTATTCCACCACCAGAGAAGAAGAAAAATGCCACGCTAATATTACAGTAAGTAAAATAAAGAATAAGATGTTATTAAAGGAGCTAAACATGAAATTGAGAGCATTTCTATTTAGTCTCCCTAACGGCTGAGCCGGCAACTTGCAGCTAACGGTGCTAACAGAGCAAACAACAGCAACAGTGCTGGTAGAGCCAACAGTGATAACCTGAGGGGGGGGTATTACTGAGGGCCGTCAGTCGGGCGGTGTCATCAGCTGTAACCGGCACATGTGCACAGTGCAGAGCGGCAGCAATTAGCTAGCTAGCGGGGCATGCTAACATGTGCCAATATGTACTAAAAGGCACATGTGGCCGGCCCGGCTACGTAAACAAAGCACAGAAAAACTGAGATTACAACACACACACACACAGATATGGTCAGGTCGACAATGCTCCACTTTATCTTTATATGGACAATAGCTGTTTGCTGCTATATTAATGTTCTGAATGTCGAATAGGGAACCTTTGAGGTTAAAACGCCACATAAGGTTCATGATTATACTGTAAACAACCTGCATCAAGGCTCGGTCTAAGGTTTCTGGCAACAATTGATGCTTTAGAGTGAAAGGAAAGAACAAAACAATCACATCCAATGTTTGTGCTCTGGGAAAAACTGAAAAAAGAGCAGGAAATAGTGGCCGACGTTATCCATCACTGTATCATTTATTCATGGTAATTATTCACTTAACTTGACAATAATGAATTGAGTAAAATGCTGTAATTAATGCATCTCATTTTGAAAAGAAATGACAGTGAACTCGTGAAAAGAAAAGGAATGAAATGGAAATGAAGCCTACACAAAAGGAAGTGAAAGAAAGGAAACGGCAAAGGAAAGGAAAAGGAGATATAGGAAAGGAAATGGAAAGATGATAAGAGGAAAGTAAAGTAAACTATTCAAAAATGGAATTTAATGGAAAGGCAAGAAATATGAAGCTAAAGGAGAGGAAGGATAAAAGGATTAGAAACGAATGAAAGTAAAGGAAATATAAGAAAGGAATTTAAAGATAGAAGCAAAGGTAAGGAAATGAAAAGGAATTAAATGAGGAAAGGGGAAACTAAAGGTGATGTTCGAAAGGAAAGAAAATAGTACAGTGATTAAAAAGAAAAAGGAAATGATATGATAAGGACAGGAAACGAAAAGGAAAGAAGAGGAAATGTAGGAAAATAAATAAAGCAAAGTAAAGATAATAGGAAAGGAAAGAAATCAAAAAAGGTGATGGAAAGGAAAAGTACAGAAAAGAGGAAAAGGACAAGAAGAAGGACAGGGAAAAAGTGTAAGACGAGGATGTGCTGATGAGTGGTTCTGCTGACAGCTTTGAAGGATGGGTTTTTCTTACGGAGATGAAATTTCTCTCCCCGTCACTGCTGACAGAAGACGGATGAGTCACAACAGAAACAACTCTGCAGAGAAAACAGCCAGCGGAGCGAATCACAGCGACAACAGCACCGGAAAACACCCAAGGTTAACCGCTCCGTGCTGGCATTCCTCCAGCCTAATAATATCTAAACACCAGTTCAAACTGTCGTCATTCTCTGGGATCTAAACTCTCTCATTAGCAAGTAATGAGAGTGTTGAGGGAAGATATTAGCTTTTTTGTTTTTAATTAGTCAAACAACCCTCATGTGTTAACAGTAAGCATCTTTGAGCACCCTGAATACATATTTCAAATCCTTAATACAATAATATTATTCTTAGAGGTAATAGTGACACCACTCACTAGGCAGACGAAGGCTTCATCCACACTACTACGTTTCCGTTTTAAAACACATCTTTTGCTACGTTCATGCCTAGCGTCCACACTACTCTGGAGTTTTACAACCACAAAAACGGAGACGTTTCAAAACGCTACCGGTGCCGTTTCAGTTTGAAGACTCCGGTGTTGAGTTGTACTGTGGACGGGCGGACCTTTGAAAACGATGGCGCAGACACCCGCGTTCGCTACCCGATTGGGTCGCATCAGTCACGATGTGTCCTTCCCCGATTCGTCACGCCGCCGAAAGTAAACAAACAATTACGGATCGACTGCCAGAGGTCAACACCACATGGATAAGGGATCACAGGCGCTGCTGACCTTGTTGTAGATGCTAGCAGCTGTTCTGCAGTTTTTAAACATTTTATAATTATACTATTGCCGACATGCGGAGGCAGCAAGCCGCTATTGGAGCGATGAGCGAGCGGGGTGTCCAGCGGCGTTATCATCACTACGGAGCGGACGTCTGAAGGTTTGCAGCTGTGAGGAGGGTGATGGTCACAAAACGGAGAACTTTCCTTTTCTTATCAATGCTTATTTTGTTCTGCTCAACTATTGTGAATTCCACAAAGAAACTGTACACGAACAAAAATCATAAATGCTCTACAGTACGACAGGGACTTCAGCCACCCGGCAGAGCTACGAGTGAGCGAACAGACAATGAAACCGAGAGGAAACGAGTGAGACGTGTGTTGACCACATTTATCCACCAATAATCTAAAAGAACTTTGTCTTGTTCATTTTAAAGTAAATTTGATGCGTGAAGGATCATGCAATATTTGTTTTCAGGCATGAAAAAAACGTATTACTGGGGATGTAGTCTAAATATCTGCAGCCACACCAGCAGGACGACAACAATGTAATACTTATTACACACAGATGTCCAAATTGTTAGATGGATGATTTAAACCTGGCCACATCTCACACATTGCACTTTTAAATGGAGTGGGATCACTGCAGTGCAGGAGTTAGCATTCACAACGCCAAAGTCCTAAACCGCCTAAAAACCTCTTTGGCCTGGACACGCACTCTCTGCAGGGAGACTCCAAATTATACTGGACATCTAATCTGCTGACAACCCAGAAACACTCCTCCACCAAACTGTCTTCTGTCTGTCTCCATTCACACCGTTTAATCCAGGCCTCGCCAAGGGACATGCGAGTGCCTGTGCATTGTATTCCTGGCTACCTGCGTGTAGGTAGTTGAGTGTATCTGCTTGTCTCAGTGTGTACATCGTGTCCCTGCGGTGAGTGTGTATTGTGGACGTGGCCTGATGCATTGTCACGGCACATGAGAGTCTGTATTTTTTAGATGAAACCCAGCCAGCGTGCAGCGGCGCACCGAGCTCGGTCATCTCTGTGCGTCTCTGTTCCCCCCTACCCCTTCCTGTATTATTCATCCGCTTGGGTGAAGTAACACGCATCTATTATTCATCCTGCCTCCGTGGTGTCGACCCCGTGCAGCTACAGTGCTGTGAAACCTGAAGGGAGCGCTGCGTTGGGCTCGGGCGTGCCGGCTTACAGTATGCAACACTTTCGCAACAGCAGCCATTGTGGGGGGATTTGCATAAGTTGAATGGGAATTTAGCAATTCGACGCTCCTCCAAAGAAATGTAGCGGTGTTGAAGGGAAAATGAGTTGAAATCCAAACTGCTATTTTCACCCTTTTTCTAAAATAATTCATGATGCTTGTGTTTTCTCTGGCACTGAAGCGCAGCAGCTCTCCGCTGAGCAGTTATATTTTGGAGGATCGTAGCGGTCTCGCTCCACAGTGACGCCTACACTTGGACTATGTCGGCTGGCATGAAAGCAAAACTTACCGTTTTATAAAAACTGAAATTCTTGGTTGCCCTTAAAACACTTTACTGCAATTAAACATTTGAGTTTCGCCTTTGTAGGAGCAAATGTGGTGGAAAGACGCTGAAGTAAATGGTTTTTTCCTTCAATATGCAAATGACCTTTATATTTCCATTCAGAGTTCCGCTTTTAAGTGTGCAGCAGTTTGGATGAGTGAAGTTACGCTGCAGTTAACTGCTGTTTTCAAGGACAAGAATAAACCTTTAAGCTCCACATTTACACAAGGCGTTACTCAATAACATTGAGTTACAGTGTGTGTGTGTGTGTGCGCGTGTGTGTGTGTGTGTGTGTGCGTGCGTGCGTGCGTGTGTGTGCGCGCGCGCGTGCGTGTGTAATATGTACGAGCTGAGAGAATTTAGTAGAAACAGTCATTTTCCTTCTCAGGCTGTTCAGTTTGTATTTTAGAATCCAGTGGTGAAGATGAGATGTTTTTCTGTTATTAGGCAGTGATGCTGCGATTACTTGTGCTTCTCCAAATTCTGACATTTTGCATTTACAATGTTGCCAAGACGTCATTACAACAATCCAAAAATCATTTCTCAGACTGTGCGTCTTCCAGCATCTAATGTTGCCACAACAGTCACATTTAAATAATAAAGACAAAACACTTTGTTCCAAAGATACGATGAACGCCGTGCATGCTGGGAAACAGCTCATCACACGTGATCGCTGAGCAATCGGAAGCATCAATGGTGTCAGCTGTTTCCATGGTGACAACCTATTCCAGGTTAGAGTAGTGAGCGGTGAACGCTTACCGGTCTGCAACCGTGAAAGCTGATCTCATTAAAGAAGTCATGGATGTTAACGTTTAACGTTTTAAATTAAGTCATATTTTTGGATGCTACAGCTCTCTCTGCTCTATATAAATACAGAGATGTATAGATATAGAGACTAAACGTGTTGAAAACATCAAAATGTAAATGAAGTCAGGTTTGGTTCTGATTGGAGCACCGACGTTCTGATTTGAGTAATCACAGGTTGTGTTTGTTCGCCTCGTTCGGCGACGCCACTCATCCTAATGAGCCCACTAGACTCCCAGCTGCCTCTGTTTGGATTCACGTTATTTACTGAGCAATTAGTCATGAAGCGCAAGCTTTGAGTGCAATATGATTGTACAAAGTGATAGAGCAACTCCCTCCTCGCTTACACACAGAGGATCCCCCGAAAACACTATTTCTACATTCACTTCTCACTCACTCGACGGCACACGGTGAACAGCTTACAGGCGATGTGATAAAATAGTCCCGTTATCCAGAGGGCAGTGGGGTTAAAAAAAGTGAAGGTCACAGAAAACAGAGCAGAGAAGAAGAAGAAGGATATTCATTCGGTGCCTTTTGTTTTCTTTAAAGCTGATTTACGTGACATTTTTATGAACGATGCACTAAATTCATCTTTCTGTAAAAGGTTTAACATCCACATGTTGCTATGAGATAAATGCTAACACCGTCATGCTAACAGGGACATTGCTAACAAGCTGATTCAGCAGGTATGATGTTTATCATCCCCTTTGTTTAGCCTATTAGCATGCCAACATTTACCAATCAGCACAAAACACACCCTCATGAAAAGCTGTTAAACATACATACTTATACACAAACACATTCTGAGCGTATCGTGTGTTATTAGTCATTATTAGTCACTGGTCGTGGACTTCCTATCGCTCTGTTTCTGCTTGTTGGTGATGAAACGGGCCTGATGCAGACAGCTGGATCCGCTTCATCACAGGAAACAGGTACGTTATCAGGTTGCGGCTCAGCCCCCTTCGGTGGACACGAGGCCTGGTCGACGACATCTTCATGTGCACCTGGGGAGCTCTCCGATTGGCCGGCGGTCCCGTGGAGAGGGTTCTCGTTACAGGCTTGTTGTTTTGATATCTCCCTTCTCCAGACCTGCGCTCAGCACTTTCCTGCTCGCTTAATTGACAACGGCAGCTCGTGGAGAAATGATACTGAGACCTGCTCAGTCTGTTGACATCAGTCTGCTGCTGACTGTACATTTACAGATCACACTAAAGGAGAGCTGCCTCTGCTTAGTCAGTAAGTAACGGGGAGGAATCAAATCAATTCAAACGTGTAGAGGTTAAATACAGCAAACATAGGATCCATGCAAACTTTCTTCTTCCTGTAACGATGAATCACAGATGTATTAAAGTTTGTTCAGGCGGTCAGTGACGGTGGAGACTCAAGAAGTCACAGTCGGCTACTTCGGGTGTTAAGTTGCTCTATAAATAATATGAAACATCCAAATCGTGGAATGTCTTTTTTTCAAATATGTACTCGATTAATCCATTGACAGAAAACAGTTGTGATGATCGACTCATGTCGTCACTGCTGATTGGACAAAAAAGACCATTTTCAGGCCCAGGGAAATTACACTAGAAATGTTTTATTGTTTTCAGATGTTTTAAAAGACAAAACAACAACTAGACTAATGGATTAATCCTGCATATAATCATCAGATACTAGACGTAGTTAATCCAGATTACCTAAAAATCGAGTTTCCATTAAACTACAGTTAAAAGGAAGGGAAACGGTTCTATATAGAGAGACTTCTATCCAACTCCACATAATCAACATTATCTCTCCGAAGTCTAACATCTGTGAGAACTGATTTCTTTTACGTGGGTTGTGTGAGCTCTCCTAAATACTACGTACCATCTCTGTTGATTGAAAGTTATTCTACTTTACTCCACAACATAAGTCAGTAATTGTGTGTGTGTGTGTGACATGTGCTCGATATGCATCCGAGCACATCATACTGAGCCTTCATTGTTCCAGTTAAAAATAGACTTCGACAGTTTACCTCGGTCTGCCGTGTTTTGTCTCGTCTGTTTTTCCTTTATGTTTTCCCCGCAGTCATGAATATTCAGAAAGAAGATATTTATGGATGCTGATGAATATTCTGCACATAACTCTGCTTCGCAAATTAGGCGAGCGGAGGGAATTGGATAGCCACTGGGTGCTTCTCTCAGGGCAACAACAGAGGGGGAAATCTACCAACTCTGCTTTTGTTATTACTGTAGTTTATATGCCGACAGCCCCAGATAACATAATGAAGGAATGAGCTGCACGGAGACACTGGATCATTTCACAGTGAAACATCTGGTGGACGCTTAGAAAATGTGGACAGAATCCCTCAATCCATGCCAGTCGATACCAAACAGATCTCACGTTAATGATGGGAAACTAACAGCAGCAGTGCAAAGAGCAGACGCTATAATCTATACAGCAGTTCGATTCACCCCGCAAGCATTTTCATAAACTTGCGGATGTGGATGTTTTCTCAAGGACGAAACCTGATCAGGACTCTTCCTCACTGCTCTCAGGAGCAGATTAATCCCCGCACGCCAACCAAAAAATGAAATCTATTTTTAGCGGTTCATTAAAGCCACATCTACGTCGAGTACCACACCAACATTCAGAGTGGAGTAATTGGGAGGGGGTTGGGTGTGTGCGTGTAGCGAGGAGGGCTCGATTGAATTTGAATGTTGGCGTCTTGAACATGCAACTCCTGTACCACTAATGAGGATGTGTAGTGTTAATCAAAGGCGCTGCCTGTGGGTGCCAATCAACATGATTACAGAGAGGATCTGGTTGGCATCACCGCAGCAGAGGATGCTGGGAGCCGGCCACATGAGTGTGCGTCAGCGTGTGGAGGTGGGAATCTTCACTGGCCTCACGATGCGATTGTGATTCACGACGATTCTCACTGTACATCGATGTATTGTATCCTCCATCTTCTGTACTACTGCACATGGCAACGTTTTCATCAATTACTACAAGCAGTCAGATAAATATAAACTCCCATTTTTATTTAGAAAATGTTATCAGACTTTAATAGTCTATTATATCAAAAGCTGCATCTCAGTACGTAAACATTACAAAAACTTAACATAAAGTGTTCTGTAATCTACAAAAATAAGATTGGGAAACAGCTCATCGAACGTGATCTCTGAGCAATCGAAGTGTCAACATCATTTCTTCATTTTTTTCCAAACTGACGGCAACAGAAACTGCATATTTATTTAAAGTTGCCTGTTACTCGTTGCCATTCAACGGTTTTATCACTGGCTTCATTGCAGAGCTTCACCCGCTCTCTTACTATGACAATAATGCTGTGTTTATAAAATGACAATAAATACATTTAAAGTGTTCAAAAGTAACAACTAAACGGGTTGGATTTCCATGAAATCAGGTTTCAGTCATTCGTGGCCCTGAGAGGATGAATCCTCGTAACTTCAGTGATCTCCTGTAATTTGATCTCGAGCCAACCACAGACTTTGTATAAGACGTAGACGTAGTCGTGGTGCCGTCACTCATTGGTTTGTGGACTGCTGTTATAAAGCAAACGATGAACATTTACTCTAAATGGACCATAATGTACTAAATGAACATCATGCTGTATTGAAGAAGATTTGAAACTAGAGATTGAGACCATAAACTCATGTTTACAATGTTTACTGAGGTAATAAATCAAGAGAGAAGTAGAGTCATTTTCTCATAGACTTCTACACAACCAGAGGAGTCGCCCCCTGGTGGACACTAGAGAGAATGCAGCTTTAAAACATGAAGCATCGGCTTCACTTGGCAGAACCGGATGCTGCCGCCTGGTCCCACCAAAAGGTCAAACGTTCCACTAACAGAAACGTTTCCATCAGCCTCAGCTGCACTTTGAGATAATGTCTAATGTTGCCGTACTAACCTGCCACACATTAATATATTACACTTAGAGGAAACATTGACGCTTTACAGACGGTTGTATCACCAAGAACGTAATTACTCCAGGCTTCATTTAACAACGCTCACTAGTGACATCTGCTGATCATTTTACGCAGTAAAACTGTAAAATAAAGAGCTGCTGCCAACATTACTGACTTGTATTCAACTGCACTGCTGCTGTAACCAATAAGGGTTCTTATGACACTTTGAGTTATTAGAACCAGGCTTGATTTTCTGTTGTAATTAGTGTAACCGAGAGATCTAGACATCTTTTGATCTACCAACAAATCAGTCTACTGGGAGGCCAGTGTGAATGTCTGAGTGATTCATGTTGAGTTTGTTTATGAGCAGAGATTTAAATTGAGCTGTGAATATAGATTATCCACAAAAAAATATGTGTTTTTGTCTCTAAAGTCTGGGCTTGGTTTTGTATATCTGCACATGCAAATAATGAAGAAAACAAACAAACAAAACAGTGAGACAGTTGAGAAAAGGAAAGAAACTATTGTGAAAACCGGAAAACCCCCAAAGGCATAAAAACGTCAAAAAGGCAGAGGATAGAAAATCAAGATGACAAACAGACTCAGGTGAGAAGGCAGCAGAAACCAAATGAAGTCAAGTTTGGTACCGATCGTGAAAAGCTGAAACTGTTCCTCTATTCAGGCACTAAACTACCTCTCCTCCTCCTCCTGACGGCCGTGTTTCCGTATCACAGCGATCGGCGGCTCTGCAGGCATCTGCTCGTTTTGTTAGGAGCCGTGTGCAAGTAAACACTTTTTGCTCGCTGCCATCTGTCCAAGCTCAGATCTGCAGGAGAGTTGGCAGTCTTGGCTGGAAGAGATCGAGAGGAAGGCAGCGAGAGAGGAGGGAAGAAAGGGAGGAAATGAGATGAAAGGAAACTAGGGACCGGGAGGAGAGAGGGAGGGAGAACAGCGACTTCTGAGCTTGTAGAGATCACAAATACAGGACATTTTGTGATCAAATCGGTTTGTTTGTTTTTTCCAATTTGATTTTTATGTAATATACAATTAAAAGTGTCCTGCAACAATCAAACAATATACGAACACTAGTGCCAACACTAAATTATGGCAAACCCAAACGGCTTCCAACAACCAAATGACTGCGGGGAGAAATGTGTGCAGCGGATAAACAAAACATGAAAAAGGGAAATGAAAATAAAAGTTTACTGCCTGATAAAACCAAATGATAAGAATATATGTCTGCATTATAGGGATGCTCATCAACACCAATGACACTAGAATGAATTAATCAAGTAGTAAAATACAACAAGGTCTAGAGTTCTCCCACCGAGACAGTTAAAGAGAATCAACCTAGACTTCTGCTGGCCGACCAGTTACAGGAGAAGAATTTACTGTTCATCACACGAGGGTTGACTCTTCTTACACCTGGCATCAACATGCGTGTTGGGCGATCGGATCACAAGAGGACAGCGCTAAAGACAAGCGCAAATGACCACCAAGACGCATTGTGATCCGAACACTCAAACCACTTACCGAGGTGGTTTAGGACGCATTTGACCACATACTGCATCTTTTGTAGCGTGAATGTCAATGCGTCTTTTTGCATAACTAGGCCGCAACCTCTGGTTCTAACGAGAGAAGCATTCTCTCTAATGTCCACCAGGGGGCGACTCCTCTGGTTGTATAGAGGTCTATGAGAAAATGACTCTACTTCTCTCTTGATTTATTACCTCAGTAAACATTGTAAACATGAGTTTATGGTCTCAATCTCCAGTTTCAAGTCTTCTTCAATACAGCATGATGTTCATTTAGTACATTATGGTCCATTTAGAGTCAAACAGACCATAAAGCAGGGGATGCTTTAGGGCGGGGCTACACAGTGATTGACAGGTCTCTACCAGAGATGTATACAGCGTCTCTACGTCACTCCTCCTCAGTCCAGATATGATCACTTCCTGTTCACTGGTTGCAAAAAGCCAAGACAGCCAAATCGTCGAACTCGAGGCCTCAAAACATCAGTCCACAAATCAATGGGTGACATCACGATGACTACATCCATTTCTTATATACAGTCTGTGGGCCTAACTTTACTTTAAAATTTGTTTGTATGTTCTTTAACACCTTCAAAATGACAAATGTTATTGAATGCTGGTGACCACTAGTTCCCACCACAGCTTCTGTGTCTAAAAACAATGTCAGCCACTTCTGACTGGTTAGAGATAAACAACTCCTGATGAACACATGAATAATGAGGTGAAAATAATCTGGTTAGATCATTAAAAAATTATTGGCAAAGTAGTGACGCTTTCTTGGTTTCAACAAAACAAGAACATTTCACTTCCAGACCAATGTAGCATGGCCAGCGAGAGAAAGAGAAGAAAGGCAATGTGCCAAAACCAGAGCAGGAGAGCTGCATCATCCGTGTTCACATCTGAATCCATCTGCTTGTCTTTACGACTGGTGCTACGGTCTGTCTGTCCGACCGTCTGTCTCTCTGTCGAGCCCTCAGATACACAGAACAAATAAAAACATGTTGATGAGGAGCTTTCCATCCAAAACTCTGCTTTTCATACGACCACCGAGTCAAATCTAAACATCTGCTTTCCGGTTTCGTCAGCCCGTCGTGATCCAGCCAATGTTGACTTTGACATAATTAGCTGTCTTCACTGTTCACCGTCTGGGAAATAGGAATAATTCATATTTGTGAATTGTCAACAAGCATAACAGATGGTTAGAGCGACAGCAGCTAGTTTGGCTGTTCTGTTCCCGTATGTATGGATGAACTGATGATGGGAGTGGTTTTGGATATCTCCAGATAGACCTGTGTTCATGAAGAGTTTCATGTTTTTATAAAACAACACTGGTATAATCTGTGACACGTTAACGATGGGAAACATTGATAGAAGTAATAAAACATGAATCACTGTAGTAAATTGTTTGTTTAGCTGCTAACCATTGAACTTTAAACTTATAATTGTTCTATGCGAACAAAGGAAATGACATATCTGCCGTTTCCAGCCTCTCAAATGTGCTTTAAACAAGTGAAAAATATCTTTAGGTTTCGGATTGTTGTTCGAACAAATCATGTTGATGTGAGGACGTTTGAGATATAGGAAGTTATGATGAACATTTTTTCCTCCTAATTTCTGACATTTTATGTATATAATAGACAAAACAACCTATATATATCAATAAAATAACTGTCAAATATATCTATATTAAAAGCAGAGCTAGCTGGATCTTATCAGCAGGGTAAGCTATGAGCCTCTGGTTGTGAGGCCTGAATGAAACAGCTGATGATAACCCGATATAAGCACAGCTTCAGGTCTCAGCCTGGACCAACGCTCCATGGCTTGTTTAAGAAACGTATCAGAATAACCGACGAGGACCTCCAGCGTCCATATCTTTTCTTTTATTTATTTCCAGTCATACAAAGTTGAGACTTCTGACTTGTAATCAAAAGCAGCAGAAGTCCACAGAAAACGAACCAAGCTCTCACTAGTGGGGATAAGCATCCAGTGTAACACAATCCCTGTTGCTGAAACCTAGGACCACCAGCGTGTCCTCATCTACGACTTAAAAGCTCATTCATAATCACCATAATGGCCATTGTGGCTGCCCGTGGCCACGCTGCCTCACAGTGAGGCCCAGATTCCATTCTCGGGCTGGACGGCTCTTCTGTGCGGTGTTTGCAAAGACATGCAGCTCAGTTCAGACATGCAGCTCAGGTTAATTGATTGCTCTAAATCAGGGGTCTTCAACGTTTTTCAGGCCAAGGACCCCCCGACTATATATATTGTATAAAATTGTGTTTTATATTAAACTGGGCCTCGTGCCATGTATAAACATATCTTGTTATTGTGCATTCAACACTAAGCTATTCAAATAATACATATATTCATGTTTTTATTTTAAGGTGCAGTGAGTAGGGCGGCCGTGACACTGCCATTTATAAACAGACCTTGTCAGCTGATACCAATGCCAACATCAACATTGTCTGTCAATAGCATGATAATCATGCACACAATCTATTCAAATTGACGTTAATATTTTAAACATAAATCTGGAAACAAAAATGAGTGATGGCCTATTAGTGCCACTGCCATGCATAAAGATACCCGTTATCTTGCATACAATACTGAACTATTAAAATAATTGAATAATAAAAAAAAAAAATTGTCTAATCATCCAAATGTTTCGCGGGCCCCCTGCAGTACCTCCGCGGACCCCCTAGGGGTCACGGACCCCCTGTTGAAGACCTCTGCTCTAAATTGTCTGTAGTTGTAAATGTGAGCGTGATTGGTTGTCCGTCTCTATCTCGATAGCCTTCGTTCCGGGAGGGGTTGGCCCCCCCGACTTCGACAAGACAACTTGGCCGTTTTTTTGATCCGTGTAGAGGACGTTCTCTCTCTCAGCAGGCCATCCTGTCGACTTCTTCACCTGAACGCGCTCGTCGTTCTCTTTAAGTCTCCACTAAATCACTCCATCACCCTGCCTGCGTACCTGTTTGCCTATTTATCCTTTGAGCTGCTGATGTGATCTGAATGATGCCGGCTCTATATCTGCCCTGACCTTATTCTGTCTCTCCATCCTTCACTCAGTCTGTCACATGTTCGGTCTGTCTGCCTGTCAGAATCACAGTCACTTGTTTTCTTCTCCCACTGCATGTACAGTGAATACAGAGGAGCTCGATGCACGATTCACACACAGTTAGCACACTATGCAGATGAGTCCATATACAGTATTGGATTTAAAAATATCTATTATTGCGATATGTGGTAAACTAAAGTTAGAGTTAAGCAGTGTGCTGGAGCAGTAGGGAGAACATCTGATTAAACAGTACACATCTTGACAACTTTGAGGAGCTTTGAGGAACTCTTTTCTGTTATTTTCCTCGCAATGATTCTGCATCAACTTGTGCCGGTGTGATCGTCCCTGTGGAAAGAATAATCAAGGCTTCAGTGTGGAAAATAAGTTGTCACGAGCCTGACCTCTGCATCACTGCACATATCTCAGATTCTTTCAGTGATTCAAAAAGCGCTGAATGAAATTAAAAGAAAACGGAAGTTTATTATGAAAAGACTATAAACATGTAACGAGCGGAAATGTACAGGTGTTGCTGGATTTAGTGGGAAAACAAACAAACAATGACGAGTAACTTTCTGTAAGATATCATGAGAAGCATTGTATGATGACACGTTTCATTATGACGTTATAAACTACGCTATAATTTACCTCAACTGTGAGCTTATTAGCGCATTGACATTAGCATGCTTTGCGTTTACATTGTAGGCATAGAATGTAAGCTTATATACTTTAAGTAGAAAGGGGTTGCTATGAATTTAGTAAATCATACAGAGAAATTTCAAATGTATTATCAAATTTGTAGGCTGCACAGTAGGCATATATTATTAAAACATATAATATTCTATTATTACTACAATTGAGCTGTGGGGAACCGCAGCTGTTTGCAGTCCATCCCTGCAAACACTCAGGTACTGAGCTGGATTCTCATTAACTGGAGCAGAATGGATTTGGCCGGTTGGATGTTATTCTCTGTGAGCACAGCTGCTCAGGCTGCACGGGGTGGAGGGAAGATGGGGAGCAGAGAGACCGGGAGCTCACTTAAGTCTTAAGGGCCTGTATATTGCTATTTCTCAGTAAATAATCAACAACGTTTGGAACCCTTAATACAGAAATGGCACCGCTGCAAGTCCGTTCACAATGTGTCCGACAAACCTGCTTTTTAACCGGTTACAGAAACAAAAGGTCAAAGGGCAAAGCAGACAAGTGAACCAGCGACGACAGGATGCTGAAGAGTGGGAAGGTCTAAGAGTTTAAAAAAATATATATCATATATCTTCATATTTGGAGGTTGGATGATTCCCGCCGAGCTGCCCACATATTTGATATTTATGGAGAGCCGAGACACAGGTATCATCATCCTCCTCCCTCCCTCCTCCCCCCACACCAGCAGCCTTCAGACAAGGAGAGCGGATCAACCTGGATTTCTCAAGTGTCTCAAGTGTGTTGCCGTAGATAGAACATGCCAGGGGCTCTGATGGGTAGATAGCAAACAATTTATCTCCCTGCAGACGGGACTCCCAGACTGGTAAGCCCAACGCCCACACCTCCCCGCTCCCCTCCCGTTTGTCTGGACGAAAAAGAAGCTTCGGTGTTTCTGCCCCGGGGGGTTGTAAACACACGAGTAAAATACGAGAATAGCAGAAACATGTCTGCTTTTTTTATTTTTTTTATTTTGTTTTTGATTGTTAACCATGGATGAAAATTAGCTTCCAGCCAGGATGTCTGTAAACATCCTCCGTGCCAAGTGTGTCTGGTGTTTGAACCAGCAGCTCCAGTGCAGGAGGGTTCACACACAGACAACACAGACAGCCATGCCTGGAAGGAACCGCTCTCCAACCCCAACAATGCTTCCCAGCAAACACTTTGGCTGTGCTCAGACAGCGGGAACGTCATGCTCAGAAAGCTGATGCCTGATGCTCATATCATTTTTACACTCAGTCTACACATTGTATTTCTATGAGGGTAAACATTAGGTATTCCTCTCAGCTGGGTAACGGTTTGTGTATTCGTGCCACAGTAGTGGGGTCACTGTCCCGTACACGCATCCACACGCAGAACCAACGGTACGCAGATTGATCAGGCTGTTATCATACAGTGTTTGCAGCTGTACCAAGGAAAATTAAAGCACAGTAATTTGTACATATCCCACGAAAACTATTCGTATTTATTTTACGTATCACGGGGCAGGTTGCAGGGTTAAAACAGACCCCTATTCGCTCCCCAGCGTTGATTTATTTGTTATGTATACAGACTGTATATAGGAGGTGGACGTATTCATCGTGACGTCACCCGTTGGTTTGTCGTCTGCCGCTTTGAAGACTCGAGTTTGGTGATTTAGCCGTCACCATCTTGGCTTTTTGCAAGTCAACGAAAAACTGTGAACGAAAGTAGTCAATCACAAGGTAGCCCTAAAGCATTATCCGCAAAGTTTAAAAACACGTCCACGTTGGCTTCACTTGTCAGAACCGGAGGTGTTTAAACCCAAATCGCGATCCTTTCCTAAACCTAAATAAATAGTTTTGTTGCCTGAATCTAACTAAGTTGTTTCCTGTGTAGACGGACGTTTATTTTTGAAAGTCTGTATGCATGTAGGAGCGAAAATTGACACGTGTTGCTGGACTTTCGTAGGAAAACGCACAAAAAATGAGTGAAATTAATGCGGAAGCAAAGTTTACAAGTGCGAGTTCCGCCCAAAACCTTTAGGATGCAAACATGTGAACGTGTTGTTTAGAAAAAGTTCGGCCTGATGTTGTGCTTTGTGGCTTGTATCTCTGTGAGCTGAAATAATCAACAGATGCTCCAAAATGTTTCCAAGGCTGCTCTAATATGAATTTAATAGCGCCATTGTTGTCTGTCTGGGCTTGAAGTACTTCTAAACTGGAGGGAGACGGTCTGATGAAACTGATGAATGATTATCCCCCAAGAAACCCTGCTGCTAAATATCTATTAGTTCTGGGTTTTTTGGATCACAGTTAAGATTCAGAATCGAGCAGAACGACAATGAACTAAATTAAAATTCCTCCAGCACAGCTACAATCTTTATGCAGTGGAGATGCCAGATGCATCTTCATCTAAAACCTTCAAAAAAAACTAAAAAAACAGCCTGAATTGATTCTCGGAGCGGTTCTTTTTCTCCTCTTCTTTTTTAACCAGCATGCTTTATCCTCTCCCAAGCTTCCTCGTCTCTTATTGGTCACCGTTGCTCTTATTTAAAGTCAGCTTTTGGGGAGGGGTCGATGGGTTTCTTTCATTTTCCCTCCTGCAATTAAGGGTTAACGAGGGCTTACATTTAAAAAAGCTGTGCCAACAAGGGCAGCGCCATTGCAGCAGTTGTAGGATTTAGTTTGGCCTGAGGGTAGAGAAGCCGACTAATAACCGACAACATGGAGCTCACTATTCCTGCCAACGTGCCCTTTGGCTTTATTTTTCACAGGTAGAGCTGAGTAGGAAGAGCTGCAGGTAAATCCATAAATATTAGCTGTGCATATTCTTTCCCACTCCTGTAGCCTACTTAACATATTGACAGTCTCAGCAGACGGTGTTTACATAAGCCTCCGATGGCCTGTATTACTTTACATTCCATTTGTGTGCTGCGATTCTACTTTCTTCTCCCGGTTGAATCCTGTTATTCTGCTGCTGCGACATCTTATTCCTCCAAAGTTTAATCTCTAATTTTAATAACCGAAAAAGTTGCTGGCACCAGGAGAGGTTTTAGCTGCTGAGTGGAGGGTAACTGCTGCAACATTTGACCTTGACATTTGAGTCCTGCGACAAGCTTCTGTAAAACTTTGCTTAGAAGAGGAATGGATTCCTCAAAATACAAATATTGCATTTAACACTTCACCATTTTCTTTTTGGCTCTTTGCTACAGCACACTGGACTGGATATTAAACAATGCTATGAGGTATGTGTGGAAATAACTCATTTTGTTATTTCATTTGTTTGGAGTCATTCATTTAAACAGAATTTCTGTAAAAGCAACCGCCAGATTGTTTTAACATCACGAGACAACTAAAAGATTCTGGGTACAGATATTTCTACACAGTATTTAGATTTGATCATTGTCGAGCAAAGAATATGTGAACAAAAAGCATAAAGCTGGACACTGGTTTCAGAGAGAGTTCCAGCTACTCAAGCCAGATGAGCTTCCCCAGATTCATAACATAATAATGAGTTGGCAAAAGACATAAATAAAAAAGGAAATCCATAATGAAGTAAATTCCCATTCCAGGTTTAACAAAGTCTTTTTTATGTCGCTGTTGTGAGGGAACATAGTCCATCATTAGCAGCAGTGGGAGACTTGGCTCAGATCCAGCGCTCGCCATCAGGCTAATATCTGCCCGATATATTTGCGAGCTAACATTATGGTCTGACCCCATTTGTCATTGTTCACTGTGGAGAAATGAAGCTGTTGAGTGTGAAAAGTCACCAAATAAATCCTGAGGAAAGGTTGGCAGCAGTGGACGGGTCGATTATGAGAGACGCTGTATATGAAAAGACATAATTCCCCTGATGTGTGTGATCGGGGAAATGATCGTCATATAGTTTCATAAAAGAAGACGTCTCTCCTAAGACTTCAACAGCAGGTGGACTGTTTGTTTTAGCGTTTGGATTGGTAGTGGACGTCTGCCAGAGCCGGCAAGGATAGAGGGATGAGAAAAAGGAGGCAAGGAGGAAGGGGAAATGAGGCCTCAGGGGGGGAGGAGGGGATGAGGGCGATCAGACCGGCTTCCCACAGTTCTGCAGGATCGTGAGAAAGGCGGCGAGGATTGAGCCCAGCCGTCCAGAGTGTGGGCTAATTGATTTAAGCCATTTCTACGGGGGGGATTTACCTTTCCCGTAATTAGGGCTGATTTCTGACAGCGTGGCGGCTCACCGGGCTGAGAGCCCCTGCAGGCGGATTTACACCGCAGGATCCAATCTCACTCTGTCTCACTCTGTGTTTTTGTAAGCCAAGGGGTCAAAATATGTACATTGTGTGACACAGGACACCGAGAAGTCAGAATAATCCCCAAAATCTGTCAATGTTCTCTTTCACTTGATTTCAGAATTGTCTAATGCTCGTCATCTCAGACTCCAGACAGACCCAGACCCTCCAGCAGAGACCGGTCCACCAGGGACAGACCCAGATCTGACCCAGGGAGGCACAGGAGAACCAGAACTGAGAGGAGCAGACTGTTTCTGAAGGGACTCTGGTGCTCAGAAACACTACCACTTTAGTCCACAGGGAGCGCTAACATCACCACTAAATGAGTTCCTTGTAGTAGCTTTAAACAAATAGGATCATTACAAACACAAACACACAAAAGGACAAAGAGAAACCAGCTAGTTGGTTTAGTAATAGGATCAGAGAAATAATGTGCATTGAATTTAACATTGTATTAAATACAGTAGTTAACTGTAGACCTATGCAAAAAATGCATTGTGAAATACCATATACAATCACAAAAAGTTTTCCAGAATACATCATTAATTGTGCTGCTCCAACAACCTGATAAAGTTTGCAGTCACCTTATCAGGCAGCAGCCATTAAAGTCTAACTTTAGCCCCAGTAAATATGGAAACCCACATGGAGTCGGATTTTTTCCATTTGTTTGGACAACATTCAAAGATCCAAACTGTGTCACAGATGCAGAAAAGGCAGATTTGAGCAGTGTAAATTCAGCGTTTTGAAACGGCGCCTGGCTCCCTGAAGCGTCACAGTGCCAAGCTAGACTTTGCTCTATTTTAAGCCGAGATAACCTCCTGGGTGAGAGAAGAGTGAGGAAACCTGCCTTACTGTGGCAGAGAGTTTCCCCCGAAAGATATTTTTCTCTAGTTTAGAGGGGTTTGAATCATGTATCGTGACTTCAGTTGAAGATTGTAGAGTTGCTTTGCTCTGGTTGGAAATAGTGGAGACACAGACGCACACGAAAATCCTTTAAGTGGAGCAAAATAACTTCGGCCCTCAAATCATTAGCAGAACAGATCAGCGAGTAAAGGTTCAGCTCTCAGTGTACGACACTGGCAAGATAACTCCCATATGAAATAGTTTAACATCCTTCCAAAACCAAATATGACAATATTCAGAATGTGATATGGATCATGTTCAGCCTATTCCATTTGGAATTAGGTCTGATTCTGAATAAGACATGTGGGATACGCCGATAATATCTTGAGCATTGTTTACAGTACATTCGGATTATGAGTCTCAATGAGGTTTTTTAACCAAATGAAGTTTGTGTCACTTTTTTCACTCGAATTCAGAAACTCAAAAACTCATGAAAAGATTGCATGCAAAGTGGCTGTTAAGGTGGATATTTTTCGTAGTGAAAGATAGTCCAGATGGCGGCTCAGAGGATGAAGTGTTGTTTGGAAGCCAAATCACCAGTTACACCGCTCCGTAAATAAGACGGCGCTCGGTGCCAAACGAGCACGCCGACCTGCGTGGACGCGTGGGAGACTAATGGCTTAGAATTAGCCGTAGCGTGTGGGCCGTCTGTCAGCGCCAATCGGCTGGTAAATGGCACGTTGGGACATCTGGGTCAGGTCGGCCTCCTCTGTATCCGCCTGGTGCTGTGGGATTATGGGTACTCTAGGTTGAGTGTGTGTTGGCTTCCTTCCAGGTTCATTTGAGTGAGGAAGACAAAAATGGTGTGAGACTCACCACTCTGATGAAAGTTGTAAATGAGACTTTGTGTTTTCGAAACTACATACACATTTCTCATATCCGGACTGCTTCTACATCTTCGGTTCCCAACTGGATAACTATGGTCTGCCTTATGAGTAAATCAGTCTCACTCCTGCCATCGGGGCGAGAACATTTTTTCTCAACGCAATTTCTTTTTGTTTGGTATTTTCTCTGAATAAATGCCAAAGTAAGACAAACTACAGCAGCAGCATCCAGGGACTCAAGACACATGTTGGTGGTCGGACACAGAAGCATCTGTTTCTGATGCTCAGAGCGTCGTCTTGCTTCCTCTCCAGCGTGATTTATATTCAAGTCTGCTGCAGCCGACGCGACTCAGATTAGAGCAGCAGCAGCAGAGTCCTCCCTGGGTCTATCAGCCCTTAATGTATTTGTATAAATCTAAAAAAATAAAGTTTTTTTCAAATTAACAGCTTGTGTTTCTTTACAGAAAACGACGCTTGGCTCTTTACAGTAAATCGTCTTAAGAGATAAAAGGACAAACTGCTCCGCTCACATCGAAATGACCTCCGACCTCATCTTGCAACTTCAAAAAGATGCAAACAACTGTATCAGCAACACTAAACCCATCAGCTCTCCTTTATCCTCCATGTCTATCTGCAAAAGAAGCTGACGAGACAACCTATTCTTCAACATTAAATCACCGTTGACCAGAACATTTCAGCTAACTTCGACATGTATCCCCCTCCTGTTTCCCGCCTCTCTTCAATGTAACGCAGTATCTCAGACATGTATCCCCCTCCTGTTTCCCGCCTCTCTTCAATGTAACGCAGTATCTCAGACATGTAACCCCCTCCTGTTTCCCGCCTCTCTTCAATGTAACGCAGTATCTCAGACATGTAACCCCCTCCTGTTTCCTGCCTCTCTTCAATGTAACGCAGTATCTCAGACATGTATCCCCCTCCTGTTTCCTGCCTCTCTTCAATGTAACGCAGTATCTCAGACAGAAACCTTTGACCTCTCCCGGCTCTTTCTAGCCGGCTGTGACGCTAAGGAGAGCGCGACACGGTGATTTGACAAGGAGGTGTTGGTGAAGTGACAGCAGCGCCGAAGGTGTGGACGTGTTCAAGACGATGACAGAGGAGGAAGAGGAAAAAAGCTCATTGAGCCATTTGCAGCTATACACAAAGCCTCCGTCTCCCTGCCTGCCCTCATAGTGAAACATGAAATATTCATCTCATGCATATTTGGAAGAAAAAGCTTTGAAAAGGCCGTGTTGTAAATCCTCCTTCATTACATCTGGAAAACAAAAGATTTTTTTTCTAACGCCTCCGGATAAACTCCAGAGATTATTCAGTGTTTGTCTCCTGATGATTTTTCAAACACAAAGTTAAGAGTTCAGGGAGTCTCTCTCTCTCTCTCTCTCTCTCTCTCTCTCTCTCTCGGCCTTCTCTGCTGAAGGTGACATAATGCCAATCTTTCGGGATTTTTTTTTCGCGTCTCAGCGCTGACACGGTCAGCAGTCTGCAGCAGACAGCATCTCTGACATATTAATTTGTCACTCTGCCTCACAAGAAGACTTCTCACTCAGTCAGACTGTGTGTGTGTGTGTGTGTGTGTGTGTGTGTGTGTGCTTAAACACAGGATTTAATTTCCTGTCCGGATTCATAATCTCATTACAGTGGATTTTGAGTCGTGTTATTTCACTGAACCGGCAAATGAAGTTTGAGGCGCATACAGAGAAATATGTATTTTATTTAATTCCTGTGTCATTAAGTCTATTATCTCTTGGTCGTGTGGACCTTGAGGTGCGTTTGTTTTTATCACCTGCCGTTTCCAAGGACAAGAACGATCAAGGATTCAAGGATGAAAACGTATAATTAATATTTTTTGTTATGACAATTGCTCTTTTCAATATTTCTATCGTGATATGTTTTTCTGTTAAACTTAAGCTTACAAATTACAACGATGTAAAACATGTCTCAGATGACTGTACCCAACACTTTGGTAGGGTTGGCCAATATGACAATATTGTGATAACGTACAAACTTGTCAAGCATCAAGTCAATTTCATTCATATTTTTCTTAATTCCTTCTCTGGAATCAATAGCGTACCCTCTCCTCTCCTCTCCGGTCTTATTCGTTTCTCATGAGGGTTCTTCAGAGATATAAATAATGTAAGCCCCATCTGGAATAAAGTCTATATATTGACACATAAGGTCATCTTTAGCGCTTGTGTTTGCACACGTGAGCGTGTGTCCTGCGTCATGTGTGGACAAACCCTGAGGGGTGAGACACGAGCCCAGAGAACGACTTCTCTGCTGCTGCCTGAACAATGAGCCGTGAAGTTCACACACTGAACAATTAAGGAGGTCAAACGTTCACTTCCTTCATTTTGATTTTATTTTCTTCCCCTTGTTTATTGTTCCCCTCTCTCCTCCACGCTCATGCTGACGGGAAGCCGAGGACCAAGCGTTTCTCAAGACTTCCTCAGGATGTCACGATTCCTATGAACATCAGCACTCGGCCCTAAAAAAAGACACATTGACGGAGACTGATCCGAGAGCTTCCTGAGGACGGGAATGACTTCCTGTCAGCAGGGGATGTGATGACAATCTGCACCCTGTCAGGCTCTCCGTACACCACACCAGGTGAAGCTACTTTCCAAATCCCCGTCATTGTCTCTCAGAGTTCTAGGGGAGCACGGAGGTTAGTAGATGAAGCCCCGACTGAATCTGAACTAATCTCTGGATGTTTTAACATCTTTCCTCAGCTAACATCCTCGTCCTCACTCAGCTTCCCTCTTCTCCTGCTGCGATGCAGCAACAGAGCAGTTCATTTTCCCCGACGATGACATGATGAGAAACATCACATTCCTACAATGCACAATAACAAAGGACAATAACGACGAGATAAGATCTCTGTGAAGACGGTTTAATAAGGTCCCATATGAAGCACAACTAATCTTACTTTAATGCTCTCTCAACGGAGAGAAACTACAATCCACATTGACTTTCTCATACTTCTCCTTTATCTCAAACGAATTGGATTCTTTCCGAGCTGCAGCAGATTTCCATCTGATTGGAGGTGATGTTCTGTTGCTCCTTTATATCGACTTTCTCCGTTACTACAATGCAGCATGTGGGAGGAATAACCAGCACAGACACGTTCAACAGAGCCGAGTGTGTGGAAACCTTCCAGATTGTTCCTGCCAACTATGATGCAGAGTAGATTGCAGTAAAAGGTTTTGACAGCAGCTGCTCACAAACTGACGAGTGAAATGATGTGCGCCATAAACTAAACTTCACGCACAGTAACGGGTAAGTTAGTTATAGTTCATATTTACCAAACGACAGATAACTCGTTTTAAAAGGTGCTCAGCTTTGTTTGACACTTGTAGAACTGATATATAGAAATAGAAATAGAGATATACAGTCAGCACTTTCACCATTAGGCCACCAGGTCGCCCAATCAAATGACATTTTACTGTGCAAATACTTTAATACTGCACTTTGAAAAAAAAAGGGCTGTGCAATACTATTTTAATCACATTCTCCTGATGTTGATACATATTTCAGATGTTTAGAGCAATGAAATGTGTAAAGCTAAACAAACTGAAACTTCCAACTTTACCAGCAGAACATTGGAGCAGCCACGTCTGGATTTAAACCTCCACAAAGTCCTGAATGTTTAGGATGATTAGCTAGCCTTTAAAATCATAACATCCACACGACGCAGGGTGAATATGGATTCGTACCTTTAGAAGTCCTTTCCTCCTCATCTGCTCCTCAGCTCCTCAGAAACCGTCCAGCTCAGAAGCAGAAGCGTCGTCCTGATTGTTGCTCGCTTGCTAAATCAAAACACTTCATTGGATCCGTCTGAAAAAAACAAACTAATTAGACACCTGTTTTTGGTTTTAGCCGACGCCCCCTTTTCGATCAATAAACCAATCAGGGCTCTTCATTATTTTTATCAATAACAGATGATTGATTAACGGTATACAGTACAGATCCTGATGTAAAGAAAGAGCAGGAGTGTAATGTAGTTGTTTAGGTCAGATTAACAGAATACTTTTAATTCTCTGGTACTTCTACTCCACATATTTTAAGGCTATATATATACAGTATATATATATATATATATATATGCATGTATGTATATATATATATATGTCACAATACAAAACCGACAGGGGTCATTCTGTATAATCCTTTTGAATGCAGAACCTTGTAATGGAGCTTTTCTTTTCTGCATTATAGATATTATCTTTGAAAGGATCTGAATACTTTCATTGCTTCTCATTTCCTACCAGTGAACCTAAAGACCATGCAGCCACTACAACAGATTGTTCTGGTTTGAACTGCCTCCTTTGTCTTTATCCCCTTAATGTTTGTGACCTGTTGGTTGATAGTAAAAAAGAAATGAGCAAAGTGAAGGCTGAAGAAAAGTTCCTGCATGAGCTGTAAGCAGGACTCTGAGCCACTCAGTTACAGTTTATAGTCATTGAATGCTTCATAACATTAACGGCCTCACTTCTAATTACCTTCTTTGCTGAGCTCGTCACTTAGAAGAAAAGAAAACTTTTATTTTGGCAGATGCTCTTGCTGCCGTTTTGGGCCATCAGCAAGCAAAACTTCATAATAAAAGCCTCAACAAAAATAAATGAGACTGGTTGATTACCATGAAGAGAATTATAAAAACGTTGGCTTGTGGCTGGAAGTCATTTTCTATTTTCTATAAGCGTCTATTGTCAGCGTCGGTACTCTAATGCAGGAGTAAATCTGGCCATATACAGATTAAACACAAACAAAACATTCAGGCTTTCCTGTGTAAATACCACCTGTACACACACACACACGGGAAGTCTTCTCGGAGGAAGTGTGGTAGAGCTGCGGGGTCACCAGAGGTCACTGCCACCTGGGAGGCGACCATTGTGTGTGATTGATGTTTCCCTGCAAACAGAAGCCGTTTACGTGCCCACGGCTGTCATCTCAACTCTTATCATGGAAATGTGCACTGAACCTGCTGGATGTTCCCCAGGGGCAGAGTGTGTGTGTGTGTGTGTGTGTGTGTGTGTGTGTGTGTGTGTGTGTGTGTGTGTGAGGAGGGGGAAAGAGCAGCGGGGGATGTTACTGAAGCTGCAGAGTTACATCTCCCTGCTGACAAATAAGCAGAAAACACTCCTAACTGTTGTCTTTTCTCTCTCTTTTCTTACCTGCACTGAAGGTTTACACGCTCCGTGTTTCACGGCTCCTGGGTGCTTATAACCTGTTAAAACCCCACTGTTAACATAATCATATGTGCTGTTATGGTGGGAAAAAAACTTTAGTTTTGTTTTTTAATCTAAATAAATGAACCTCTCACTGAGAAGTGACAATATGCATAAAAACAAGTCAGAGTACAAATGCTGCATGATCCTAAGGAAGAGTAGGAAACACACAACCAGAGCGTCGTGTTTCTGCAGTTTCAATTCAATTTCTATTTTATTTGTACAGCCCAGTAGCACACATTTGCATGAGAGGGCTTTATAGTCTGTACAACAATCCTCCGTCCTCGGACCCTCGCATCAGAGAAGGAAAAACTCCCCCAATAAAAAACCTTCTACTCTAAAGAAACCTCAGGGAGAGCAACAGAGGAGGGATCCCTGTCCCAGGATGGACAGAAGTGCAATAGATGTCATGTGTACAGAAACATAACAGAACAACAACACAGTCAATCCATATGACAGATGTGATCCATATGAGAGAAGTAACATCAGTAGTAGCATAGATAATAATAGAAAAATTATTACCAACAATAAAAACAGCAGCAGTGGATATAATATTATATTATATAATTCTTTCCATGATGTTGTCAGACTCTCATAATAACAATCTGAGACGGTCGATGGCACTTTTAGTGGACGCACATGCAGACTAAAAAATATGAATAAAAACAGCGTCAAGGTTGAAAAATACAGAGGTTGACATTAAAAGTTTAAGCATCAAGATTTCAATGACAAGTGGACAACTCCGTCTGCTGAGGAAGACCCAGTGAGACGTGATGTTTTCCTTAAGGAGGCCGTTTAAAGCGAGGACTACTTTTACAGTGTCTCTTATATTTCTTTGTACGGCAGCACACGGGCGGCGTTAATGGTTCACCTGAGCAGTAAATGTAAAGTACGGCCCGCGCTCTCCGGAGGAGCTCGCTGGCTTTATTGGGCAGAGTTTGTGAGGCGGCGTTCAAGTGTTTGTCGGCCTCGGCTGATCCCGGCCGGCCGGGTATTAGAAAAATACACCCGACCCGTCTGTGTAGCTCTGATATTTATGTTCCCCTCTCTGTCATTGTCATTTGATGGTCGGAGCAAAAGCAGAGCCGGCTGCTAAACGTTCATGGCGACGTTTTTTTTTGTTTTTTTTTACTGCATTTGGTCACAACTTCAGTCTGCCAGAGTGGTGTCATCAGTGGAACACTTTTGATTTGTCAGTTTATAGCTTGTTCTTTGATGGAACAACGTTATCCTCCGCAGCTTTCTACAGTGTCGAAGCCGTACATCACCGACCGAGGACGAGGGGAAGGGACCCATAACTCATCCGCTGCCCGCTCTCAACCTCCCACGTGTCCATCACGCAGGACCGAGAAAGAGATCCACAGCTCAGACGGTGTTGTGTCACTGCTTTATCTTCATTAAGTCTGCCTGTCTCTTCATCCACAAAGCAGTCAGAGGGGATTAGGAAAACCTTTCATTTGAAAGTCTTTAGACTCTTCTCATACAGCGTTCGTAGATAAACCCACAAAAATGATTGCACAGTAATTAATAGATATCCCACGAAAACCATGTGCATGTAATCCACGTAATCGTGAACCAGGAAGTGTGAAGCCTGCAAAATCTACACAGGGTGGATGGGTCAACCGAAAAACGGTCTTTCACTGTTGTTTGTGCCTGGTGTGAAGACGTCAACGTGGTCACGTATTGTCACGTAACTGCCGTATTTAAGTAACTCCATTTCAATCGTTATTTTAACCCAAACGAGGATCTTTTCCTAAAGCTAACCAAGTAGTTTCCTGTGAAGTCGGAAGTTTATTTGGAAAAGACTGAAAGTAAGGAGCGGCTCGTGTAGCTGGACTTTCGTAGGAAAGATATAATAAGAACCATCGTATGAGAATACGTTGACGGTGTAGAACACATCAGCCTTTTTTGATACACAGTATTTCCAAGTATTTGGGCAACAGAGCAGAAAAATTACGCTAAAAATACAGAAAATATATTTTATGGTGAGTCAGTCACATGACCTCAACAATATTACATTATGAGGCATATTTTCATAAAGTGTTAGTGTGAATAATTGGGAGGGTGATACCTTTGAACTACACCACCAATATCTAAGTTATTATATTAATAGGATCATGACTCATGGCATACTCACTATCTCAGTAATGCAATAATGAGCTCTTTCTTCGTCTGAAGTCTGTTTCAGGGTTCACAGGTTTACTTAGGACCATAAATCAATAGTTACCCGCCGGGCTAATGGGATCCAATCCAATCTGCAACACTCGTGGTGTTCCTCATGGCGTACATCGCGGCTCCTCACACTTCACGATTACACTGGAACAGAGACAAAACAACAAGAGCTATGGACCTCGTGTAAGAACGTTTCTGTATTCTCGTCGTAACTTTCTCTTTGTTTCTCGGTCGGGTGAGGCTGAAGCCAAGCAAACGGGACAAATAACAAGCACTGTTGATGTCACTGGAGAGTTGTACCGTCACTGAAATACAGAAGGAATGGTTCAATATAAAAAACATACCGATGACTGCAACGGGGGGTCAAATAATTGAAGGTGTTCATATTGATATTGTACGATGGCATCAAAAGCCAATTTAAACTGTGAGGTTATATGAACAGTTTAGAATTTAGAATGATATTAGCCTATAAATCAAGCAGGATGATGTCAACATGATTATGAAGTGTATTCTTTTGTATCCTTTTCAAACTCAAAATTGTTTCAAAGTAATGAAACAATCCATTAGTGGAAGAACTTCAGACTAATTGACTCCTACGGCAGGTCTGGACCCCTCGTAAACTGTGTTCGTACCTAAAAATAGTACCTCAATCAATCAGGCTCGCTCTTCCTCCTCGTCATCATCTCATCTTCCTCCTCTCACGTGCAGGATGATTGAAGGCACCGAGTCTTTATCTGCTGAACCCAGCAGGGAGGCAGCACAACAAACCCTCATTCCTACAAAGAGCACAATAAACACGACGAGCTCCATGAATCAGCTCCCACCGAGGGAGGGAAGAAACGATTTT
>NW_022280099.1:167070-176099 GCF_004355925.1 Anarrhichthys ocellatus | reverse complement strand
GGGGGGGTGACGAAGGTTTGATGTACAGTGCGTGAGGGAAACATGTTGCTCCCCACAGGGAGGCCTGCTGAGGACCTGCGGGGGCGGGGTTTCATCTCATCTCGAGGTGATATTTCGTTTCCGACTCCAATCCTCTGTCAACAGAAGAGTTGTTGTTTTCATATCCATCTTTCTTTTTACACACATTTACTGTTTACAGTCAAATCGATGCCGGAGTCGTTTATGTTGTTTACCTGCAGCTTCCCAGTTATGAGCATGTTGATGCTGCAGAAATCATGGTGTCATATTAACACACAGACAACTTTAGCATTCATTTGGACTTATGTCTCTGTCCACCTGATGGTAATAACTGATATTCTCTCTCTTTTAGCTCCGTGTTTGGTCTCCACCGCCTGCTGAGGCAAACATCTGTTTCTTTAGCTGCTAAACGCTCCGTCTGTGTTCACCAGCTAGTCTCAAACTCAGTCTGTCTGCTGTTTGCTGCTGAGCAGGTAATGTTCACATCTTATCAGATCTTGTTTGCTGGAAACAGTTAATGAGAGTTTACAGCTGAAGCTGTTCTTCAGTTAACGGATTAATTCATGGACAGAAAATGAATTATGAACTCCGGCTCCGGGGGAATGACGGTTGTTGCTCTTTTAAGCTTTTGCAGCTGCTGTTTGGTCGATGAAGAGACGAGTCAACTGTCACGAGGTCATTTCAATTATGCTTCTGTCGTTTTCATTGAGCTTGGCTCCTTAATGGCACACAATGAGGCTACTGCAACAAGCGTTTTGTTTAACTGGTTTGCTTGTATTATTATTACTATTAATAGTTTAATCATAAGTAACGTAGGTCCATCTCAGCTGAATGTCTACACCGTCGTCTGATGAATTACTCTCATGTTCCAAAACGAAAATGATTACGCCCTGGTTATCAAAACTTGCAAATATTATAATATAATATTATTACTATAGAAAACCAAAACCAGGAGCTCAAAGAGGTTAAAAAGCTCTTTAGAGCTACAGAGGGGGAAATAATTCTCAGATAAGTCTATAAGTAATATATTGACCTCGTGGCAGACTCAATGAAGAGGAGCCGCTCCCTTTGTAGATATGAAGGACTCATTCCAACGAAAACGATTCTTAGTTTCAGGTTATTATACACTAATGAAAACACAGACGGCCCAAACCAAACACGGCGACGGCTGTAATCCAAGATGGTGACGGCGAAATCAAAATCATATCATCAGTCCACAAACCAATGAGTGACTACGTCCACTTCTTATATACAGTCTGTGATTCAACTAAAGCCTGCTCCGACTCGATTGGTCAATACTACTCGGACTACAAACAGAAACCAGAGTGCTTTCGATACAATAAATCTCGTCCCGTCTCCTACAGGTTCTGTATTCATAAGCAGAAATCTGTTTAAAGAGATCAAACGTCTGCCTTCACAGAGTTTAAATGTAACCGTGCTCTTTAGTGAAACAACAGCATGCTCTCTGGCGTTATAAAGGTTCAACATCCGTGCTGTCAGCAGTGATGAATTATCACCTCCACTCTCACTGTTGTGTTCAACACAATTTTATTTTCCTGAGCGTCCCCCCCCCCCATCCTCCTGAACACAATGTCCCTGATAACAGCTCGCTGCAGACGCTCAGGTGAGACTGGAATCATTAATAGATGACACTGCATCCTGTTTGTGGCGTGCGTGAGCCTCTGTGGTCATTGTCTGGAAAACAATCCATGCAAACAGACTAAAGTGGGAGGAAGGTGGAGCGATGAGGCTCGCCGACAAGCCGCCATTCACCGCAGAGCGTCAAAGCAAGGTCATGAGGATGGAGCTCATAACATAGCGTTCCCACGCCAACGGGGGAGTCTGCAGCCGCCCGGGGATGATTGATCTCTCTGCTGAGAGGGAGGCACGCAGGCAGCTAATGGAGCTGGATGTACAGCTGCAGAGGAGGGAGGGAGGAGGGAGGAGGGGAGACAGACGGAGACAGGAAGCTCCAACAGAAGGAGACTCTCACTTCTTCTTCTGTTGTTGTGTGTGGCAGACCAGACAGCTGACATGCATGTTTGTGTCTGCGAGTGTGTGTGTGTGTAGGGTTGTGTGCATATACACAGCTGTGTGTTTGTATGTTTATTTGACGCTTATCTAAACTAGAACCAACAGACTTTGTGGTAAAGTAATAATCAATGTGCAACAACCAAACGATTTGTTAATCGACAGAATAAATCGGCAACTGGTTTGATAATCAATTAACTGTTTTCCAATGTTCTGCTTTTGTCCTTTTTATATAATTGGTCACTAAATATTTTAGAATTTGACATTTTAATATTACTGCTCTGTTGTGTTTGTGTATTTTTTTGAACTGTGTAAAATAAATTAAACTAATAACTAAGTCAGTAATAAACCAGATAACAACTTTCATCCTCTTGACTAAAACATGCAGATGCTCTCCCCCCCCACAGGAAGTGAGGCGTTACATTTAGCATGCTGTCAGGAGCAGGAACTCACTGGGACAGAGTTCTGTTATGTGTTACACAAGCTGCTGGTGCCGTGTCTCTTATGTTGTGTGAAACATACAATAGAATCAAATGGTTACCATGAAAATGTGTTCAGGTATTCATGGTCCCCTGAGGTTGAATCCTCATGACTTTGGTGGAAAATCTGACCTGTAGATGTCGAACCCCTCAGTTCACGACAGAATACCTCGAACTGATGACCAAATGACACGCACGCAGAAAAAACAAGTATTCCAGCCGTGATAACCTCATCGTCGCTGGCTGTAGACGGACTGTTGGAGTGCTAATGCTAGCATCCAGCTGAGCCGTATTACAGCAGCAGAGACTGTTTGTTTTAGTGAAATAAAGAAAACAAAGAAGTGGGTAGTTAGCGTTAGCAGTGACAGACAAACCCACAGAGAAACACACCACACACGTTTCAACCACACTGTTTGACTGACTGTGATCTCATGGAAACGCAGAGCAGAAACAGCCGTTAGCGCTCAGCAACAACGCTGTTGATCAAATAACAGAACAACACAGAAGTGGTGGAGTAACGGCGGACACACGCAGCTGTGTGGTGCTGAGGTTTTATAAGCTTTGTTCTAAAAGGGCGCCACTGACGGGGTCGGCCATGAGTGATGGAGGAGAGAGGAGGGCAGCGGGGGAGAGGGAGGAAGGGGGGAGGAGGGAGGATGGAGTCAGTCACACTGCAGCTCAATGAGCCAAAGCTTCTTGGATGAGCTTCCCTCTGCTCTCCACTCGGTCACTTAGGTTAAAAAACTGAACTGTAGAAGAGAGAATAGATTTAAATACAGCATACGTAATACATGCACGACGACAATCGCTAATAAAAAAAATCTCTGGTATCAGACGATATTTCGTTTTTACTGTAAACATTTAAAATAAGGATCAGCAGGAAATGTTATAATAAAAAATAAACTTGGCAAAAACAAAACAACATAAAATATGATTTCTATCAATAACTATAAAAACAAAATTATACAAAATATAAAAGCATTATGAAAATTAAAGGGACAGTCCACTCCAATCAAAAACACATTCTGACCTGTCGTGTTATTTATCCGTCTAGATTGTTTTGATGTGAGTGTTGGAGATGTCGGCCTTCTCTCTGATATTACACAACTTCATGGCACTCAGCTTGTGATGCTCAAAGCGTCACATCTGAAAAACTCAACCGCATCGTCTCTTTCCATAAATCATAACCCGGTCACTCAAGATAAACCACAGACTTTGTTGTGCACAACTATTCCACCAAACTACACCCGCTAACCGTATCACCACGCAGACGGACACTCCATACTGTTACCGTCAGCTCAACTAGCACCACGGAGCTAGCTTAATGCTACAGCTCAGAGGAGCACGACGCCATTCATTCTTCCATCGTGCAAAGTCACCAGTACGAGCCTCTTGTCTTTGAGTACATGCACACTTCCTTCTGTGGGGGGATGCAGTTGGGGGTGTAGTTCGGTAGAAAGAAAATAGATCCTGCATGAACCTGATCACGCTTACTTTTTGGCCAACTTATACACCGTTACCGATGCATCTGTGGTGAGTTTAAGTGCTGCCAATTACTATTCTTTGTTTCTTATCTTATCTTATTGTTTGTTCATGAAATGCTGCGAGCTTCAGACGGTGAACATTTCAATAACTTATTTCACATAATCTTATATTGTTTGTTCGTCATATTCTATTGTACGTTTTTTATATTTCCATTGTGTATTATGTCTTATACTATTGCACTGTATTCATGTCATGCACCAATCACCAAGTCAAAGTCCTAAACAGTCTAAACTGAACAAGAAATAGAAGCAGTGTTTACCAAACTTCTCTCTGACACAGTGTAAATAAATGGATTTGGCTTCATCACCATCACTGGGCACAAAGCCTGTGTTAAGTGTTTACAGATCTGGACATTTGGAGGAGCTTCAGCCGTATTAAAAGTGCAATATGGAGACTGTGGATCCGCCGTCTGCAACGACGAGAAACTAATCCCTGTAAATGTGACTACACTGCCAGCATCTCCAGAAACATGAAGTCAGTTTGTGTTCACTGAGAAGTGACTGCAGTCAATCTGTTGATCCGCTTCTGTATTGAAAATGTGAACATCTTCTCCTAATGCGTTGAGGTTACTGGTTTGAATCTGTGCCTCTTGTCTCTGTAAAATATTAAATTCATTATGTGTATTGAGCACCTTGGCTTTGTGCTGATCGTGCATAACCCACTGAATCCTCTCCCTGAAGCGGACCCGCCGCTGACCGGTGGAGAAATAATGGGCGGCGGTGTACTGGCAGAGTTTCCGGGCCATGAGGTTGGCAATCATGCAGCAGAGAGAGAGGCCAGGATGGTGACTGAAGCTCAAAATGAGTTTGGCTGACAGAGAGGGCTTTGAACGGTAAAACAAAGTAGGCTATCATGAAAATATATGAGACAAATTAAATACTGATGATAAAGGTAATTGGTACAGTAAATCCTCAGTTGAGAAAATGAAAGAACTTCTACAGATTAAATGTTTAAAGATTCAATAATCATATTTTTACCTTTCAGATGAGAGACACCGCTTTCAACGAACTCCGACGTAAACTCCTCCGTTCCGTTATGAAACGCTCAGAGCTACATGGTGAAGTTTGAAGAGCGAGGAAGTTCGAGTATGCAGATGTGAGCGGAGGTCGGACGGGTCAAACAAACCCAGGAGGCCGCTGTTCATGTC
This sequence comes from Anarrhichthys ocellatus, assembly GCF_004355925.1. Taxonomy (NCBI): domain Eukaryota; kingdom Metazoa; phylum Chordata; class Actinopteri; order Perciformes; family Anarhichadidae; genus Anarrhichthys; species Anarrhichthys ocellatus. The sequence continues at coordinate 170,879 of NW_022280099.1, read as the reverse complement.
CCGTGTGAGTCGATGTTGACTTAGCTTACCAGAGTTTTGTTGTATAACCTACATATTTAAGTAACACCAGTTACCGAACAAGCATTCTTATTTTAACTCCATTTAAAACAACAATCTTTTCCTAAACCGAACAAAGTAGTTTTGTTGCCAAAGTAAACCTTAAAAATAAGGAAATCTACGTCGGAAGTTTATTTTGAGAGGACGTTATGCATGTAATGAGCAGAAACTGATGCGTCCTAAACTGAGGCTAAAACGGAACCTAGAGCGTCATAGTTTGAAGCATATGGCCGCTGACCGAGCGTCTGTGTTTGACAAGTTGGGAGTGAGAATGTGTTGTATCTTTACTGGTCCTGGCCCAGTAGGGCTTTGGTCTCTGAGGAACAAGAGTTGAAGCTAATACATTGTCCTCTCGAAATAATGACACAGAACTCTGGTTTGACAAGGGATGCAGTTCGAAGAACAGATCACAGGGTTTTGTAACTTAAATCAAAAGTCATCTGTAATGTCTCGCTGCTGTGTTGGTGAATCTGTAAAGTGAAACACGGACTGTTGGTTGTGCAGTCTGGTAGCAGCTGTCCAGGAGTCCGTTTCACCAAAACGTGCAACATGTAAGCTGCGATTTGCAACATGAGATCCATGAGCATCGTTTCCCCCTCGACACAATCATTGGGAAATGAGCGGCTGTAAAACGGTGAATACATTTTTATGAGCGTCACAAACGACACAAAGTTTTTTTTATCGTCAGAATTTGATCCATTTGGTCCAGTAAAAGTTGGAAAGTTGAGGAGAGCGGAGTGTGTGGGGAAGCAGACAGGAAGTGAGCCGGCTCGGACGGTGAAACATACCCCTAGTTGACAGTTTCAAGCCTGTTAGGAAAGAACTCAAACTAGATGCAACAGTCTCTGCATGTTGAAAGTGAACACATCAGACAACGCCTGACGTTATTCACGTTCAAGTAGTTCTGTGAAGAATGAAGAATGTGAGCTTGCACCAAAACCAATTGCTGCATAAAGTGGGCGTGATTGTTAGATTGTCTGATTTGGAAATCTACAAAAATTGTCAGGATTTCAAGGCGCAGCCGAGGAAGAGGAGGGTGTCTAGTTCGAGACCTAAGAAAATGTGTAGTCATCATGACGTCACCCATTGGTTGGTGGACGTTTTGAAGCCTCGAGTTCGGTATGTTTGGCCGTCGCCCTCTTGGCTTTTTCTGCAACCAGTGAACAGGAAGTGACCATATTTGGACTGAGGAGGAGTGACGTAGAGACGCCGTACACGTCTCTGGTAGAGACCTGTCAATCACTGTGTAGCCCCGCCCTAAAGCATCCCCTGCTTTATGGTCTAATTGACTCTAAATGGACCATAATGTACTAAATGAACATCATGCTGTATTGAAGAAGACTTGAAACTAGAGATTGAGACCATAAACTCATGTTTACAATGTTTACTGAGGTAATAAATCAAGAGAGAAGTAGAGTCATTTTCTCATAGACTTCTACACAACCAGAGGAGTCGCCCCCTGGTGGACACTAGAGAGAATGCAGCTTTAACACATGAAGCTTTGGCTTCAGTCTTCAGAACCGGCGGTTTCTGCCTGGTCCCGACCTTCAAGAATGAAATCACCGATACAAGCGGCCAAAATGAGCTTCCCTTGTAGGGTTGTTTGGGCTCAGCCTTTGAGATAGGGTGAGGATCTCAGACATCCGGAGGGAGCTTTGAGCAGAGCCACTGCTCTTTCACGTTTGAAAGGGTCGAGCTGAGGTGTTCACCGTCTGATCAGGACGCCTCCCTTTAGAGGTTTTCTGGGCACCGCCAACTGGTAAGAGGCTTCTGTAAACCCAGAACACGCTGGAGGGTTTATATATCTCGTCTGGACTGAGAACACCTCGGGGTGGAAATTGGACGGATAATGGATTGATGGACGGAAGGACAGATCAAAATTGTCTGGCACAGTCCCTCGCTGATTAGCTGCCGTAAAAACAAGTTACAGAAGCTGTTAGGTGGTCCGACAGACTCATTGTTTGAGGGTTACTGAGCACAAGCCCACGAGCATGATACACCAAATTTAGCGATCACTGCTAGCCAGCGAAAAGAGATGTGAGAAAACTTGTATATCTATTATTTAGCCTACAGCAGAGAGTCGAGCCATTTTCACCGATTTCCTCTATTTTGATCCAAACGCAGGTGTCTCATCTTTGTCCGAGGCTGTGGTGTCTTTTTGAATCCATTTTTTAAAAGCCGTCTCCACCAGCTGGGTTGGGTGTGCTCGTCTTCTTCAGACGGAGCACCTCGAGTAAGCAGCAGGATCGACAAAGCCTCGCTGCACATTGTAGACGGAGATTAACTTCCAGCTGCATCCTCCAATGACGGTGACTTTCTCACCCTCTCTTATCAATGCACATCAGTGCTGCTTTTTATTCACGCTGACACAAGCGACTGCATCACTCGCTGAGATGTGTGAGCCAATTGTTTTATCGTAATGCCGGAGGGTTTGTCTCACAGCAACATAGTCAGCAATGTAACAAAATGAGATGAACTTTCTGCTTAAAAACACCAGAAGCAGGTGCTGGTTTCAAGTTGACGTCTTGCTGCTGGAACCAGCAACAGACGGACTCCTCCAACACCTTTCTGGGGAGCAAAGCACCGACAGAAGCTCGTTAGAGAGCTCCAGACAGGGCGTCAAACTCTGACTTGCTTAGCAACAAGGACGAGGAAGCACACCTTGAGCCCTTTAAGGTCTCTGACAACTGACAGTCACGGACAGGACAGGTGAGGAGAGAGGAGAGAGGAGAGGGGGATGAGAGAAGTGAAGGGAAGAGAAGGGAAGAGGATAGGATAGGAGAGAAGGGATGATGAGAGGAGAGGAGAGAGGACAAGGGGATAAGAGAATGTATGGGAAGAGGAGAAGAAATAGGAAGAGGTGAGGAGGAAAGAAGAAAAGAGGAGAGATGGGCAGGAAAGGGAAGAGGAAAGAAGAGGAGAGGTGGAGGAGAGAAGGGGAGAGGAGAGAATAAATTGAAAGGAGAGGAAGTAGGGGAGGAGGAAAGAAGCAAAGGTAAGAGAAGGGGAGGGAAGAGGATAGGATAGGAGAGAAGGGATGATGAGAGGAGAGGAGTGAAGGGAAGACAAGGGAAGGAGAGAGGAGAGATGAAGAGAGAGGAGAGGAGAGAAGAGGGAGAGAAAAATCCCCCTCATGATCTTTTTAATCTCTATCATGTTGCCTCAGATCAGGCGCCAGGTGTTTAACCTGCCCTCTCTCCCTCCCTTTGTCTTCCTCTGTCTCTTTCAATCTCACTCAGGCTCGCCCACCCCCCATCATGGCGTCACACACACACACACACACAAACACACACACACACACACACACACACACAATCTGTCAAATCTGAAATAACTACAAAAACAAAAATGCAGAACTTCAGCATACAGTTTGCATAAGAGACACACATGCAGACACTCATCTATACACTAAAACACACACACACACACACACACACACACACACACACACGTGGGCTGCAGCAGGGCTCCCACCCTGTAATTAAATTGTGTCTCCCACCTGTGTTACAGAAGCAGATCCGACTCAAGGTAATTACAGGGCTGCAATGGAACAAAACAACAGAGGGGATGCACACACACGTGCACACACACGTGCACACACACCACCTGAACCTCTTATGGGACACCACAAAAAAGGGAAAATGCACCCTCTCAGATGCAGACACACACCTGCTACAAAGCAACACCATGGGGCCGTCACTCACTCACACACACACACACACACACACACACACACACACACACACACACAC
>NW_022280099.1:162122-167060 GCF_004355925.1 Anarrhichthys ocellatus | reverse complement strand
ACACACACACACACACACACACACACACACACACACACACACACACAGCTATAAATGAACACAACAGGAGACTGACGTCATGCAGCTCTGTGTTTCCCATCATGGCTTCACTGTAAATCTGCTGCCTGTCATACGTTTCATCGCCCCGCTGCTCTTTCCATGTGAGGTCCTGTTATTCCTGAATCTCACTTTATCACATCCAGAGAGAATCCATATTTACATATTCAATTTGTACACTTTAATTCGTACGCAACGTATCCGCATCTCCGATGAACCCAGTTACAAATCTGATTGCCTGATTCAGATCGCTGTATGCCCCGAGGAGCTCTGTTTGCCTCGTTTCTAACACAAGAAGGAGAAGAGAAGAGAAGAAAAAGAAGAAACGAAGGAGAGAAGAAGGAAGGAACCATCGGAGCCAACCATTTCTGAGTCAATGGTGCTACAAAGAGTTTGGCTAACAACCAACCACGATGAACTACAAGCTAAAGACTTCTTCACCGTGAAATACTTTGTTAGGTTTAAATAACTTCAGAAGTGCTGTTACTAAAGTACATAAATTACATGGCTAACAAATCAGCGCTGACTTCTCGTTTCACACGAGGCACGAACAGCTGAAGGATCCGCGTTGGTTTGATCCGTCCATCGTTGCCGTGTGTGCGTTATACTTCCTCGTTCATTATTACGTGGAAAACATACGGAGTGATTGATATCTACATTACGATGCATTATTCTTCGTAGGTGTTGCCATGAACGCTATGTGTGAGCAGAGCCTGGAGAGGAATGGAGTTTAAATATGCAGCTTGGAGAGATGGCCGAGTTCACACCTTTTGAACCTGTTCCTGAAAAGCATCTCACAGGTGCTTTTTCACACCAAACCTGTTCAAAACAAAAGAAATTGCTCAATTGGTTCAGTTTATTTAAACTGGTGTAAAAGTTGCTAATTAATAAGCGCTATTGACACGTGACGACCTGTTTCCATATCTGTTCCTGTTAACCCCTCTTGGTTTATTAGTGATGAGTCACGGCATCCATTCAATGAGCTGTGAAGGATCAACAAGCCACCTTTGACTTAATTAAATGTGTTGTATTGTGCACTGAGTCCTGATGCGATTGTTACTTTACTTTACACACCTGATATATACTTCTCACTGTAAGCCCCCCCCCCCCCCCGCCTCCATTCAGTGAGCTTGTATCTTGAATATTCTTTCAGTAACTAACTTAATGCTTTGACACAGTCTGTTGAATCTCTAAAACACTTGGCTCGCTCACACACTGTCCGATATCTTTATACTAGTTAGACATCTAGTTATACTAGTTAGAGTCATGCACGTGTGTGTGTGTGTGTGTGTGTGTGTGTGAGAGGTCGTGGGACAGATTCACAGGTCGCGTCTGTACATGTGAATGTGTCCCTGTGCGTCATGGGAGTTATCCCTTAATGAATTCAATTACAGAGACGGGACCATATATCAAAAACAGAGAACACCAAACTCATCTGTTGCCGCAGTCGGTTTCCGACGTGACGCACCGACCCAAAAAATGATTTATGTTTGTGAAGGGGGGGGCAGCAGCTCGGCCGTGAAGCAAAGAGGCTGGACGGCGTCACAGCCAAGACTAATTTCTTAATTTTCTCCGCCGTTCAGACTGATTTGGCTCAGCTCTCCCCCTCTCTCTCTCCCCCTCTCTCTCTCCCCCTCTGTGTAGAGTTCAGCAGAAGAGGGTTTTTAGTGTCACGCGGTGGCATTTTCCCAGCTCCATTTTCTGAGAAGACTCAAACGTTGTCTGCAGTGGCCGGAGCCAGTTCCACATTATGCGTCTACTTTTTTCGGTGGCGGTTTGTCCATTCTCGCTCCGATACGACTGCCAAGCGGACATATTGTCACACAGAATGATCAGACTGTTACCAAAGCACTTCTCTGAGCAGCAGAAACTCACGGCTGCTTTTAGTTCATGTGGAAACATCGGAGCTGTTAGACTGCAGTTTAATCTGAAGAATACAGGTCGGGGGAAAAGAAGACTTAAAAGGCCAGTGTGTAGCATTTTGAGGGATCTGTTAGCAGAAATGAAATATAATTTTCATAACTATGTTTTCATTAGTGTATAATCACCTGAAACTAAGAAGCATTAGCTTACAATGAGCCCTTCATATCTGCACAGGGAGCAGGTCTTCTTCATGGAGTCCACCATGTTCCTCCGCCATGTTTCTACAGTAGCCCAGAAAGGACAAACCACTGGCTCTGGAGAGGTGCTTTCATGTTTTTACGTTACCTGAAGGCCACCGTAGTTCTCTAAACGCTTGTGAAACTGTGAGGAGCAGAGTGCAAAACGTCGTCCACACTAAATTCCACGGCGCATTTTTCATATTTACTCACTTCAAAAAGCTCCATTTTTCAGAGGAAAGAACTCTTATTAGTAAGGATGCAAGGTCGAGCGGTCAACGCTAAAAACAGACCTCAGTGTGAGAGGGAATGCTGAGAAAACTGTGTCTGTAAAACCCGATGGCGGTCGTGTCCTTCAGAAGCTCCCACTGGACTCTTGTTACAGTCTTAATCTACCTGTCGGGAGCATTCGTCCTGATGACGCCACAGAAAACATGGACACCTCCCTGTATTTATTACACAATGGACGCCTCCACCTGCACTGAAGGGAAGGTTAGCGACTACAAAACAGAGCGCGGGGGTGAGAGAATCCCTCCAAGCTAAGGTCCCGGGAAATAATTGGGGTGAGGAAGGCAACTGGCAGGGAGGCTGTGGTGTTTGGGGGGGGGAGCGGCTCTGGGTGGGGTGAGTTTGATATGCTGATGCAGGAAAACGCAGTGCGGAGAAGGAAGAGGGGGGAGGAGAGTTTGAGAGCAGACGAAGTGGGTGGGGGGGATTATTAGGAAAATTGCTCTGGCAAGAAACGAGGCAGCGTGGTCCGGGCCTGGGAAACAGAAAAGTGTGTGTGTGTGTTCCTGTACTTCTGTCTTTGTGAGGACCAGTTTCAGCTCGAGACCTTGAGAGTGCAGACGTTTATACAAAGCAAGGTCACTTCATAAGAAGTGGACATTTTTAGAAAGTTAAGATATTAATAGATAGTCAGAGCAATGGAGGTATGAGTGAGGAAGTCCATTCATAGCGGGTGGGAGGAGAGGATGGAAACTGAGGACTTTCACCCAGGAGACCGCTGTTAGTGTCCTTAGTGAACCAGGTCAACGTTGACTTATTTAGTAGTAGTTAAGTTTCGCTTGTTTAACTTCCGTACTTTGCTACGTAGCAAACGTACTTAATTTAACCACAAACGTGATCTTTTCCTTAAATGAACCAAGTAGATCGAACAAACAGGACTTTCACTCAGGGGGCCGATGTTCGTGTCCCATGTGAAACCAAAAGTTCAGTTTTTACCAACAACGTTACGTCATGTGATGCTAGGTGGCTGAGTCATGAGACATTACGTCCATAGCTAACGTTTTGCTACAAGTACTTATATTATTTTTTTCCGGCAGCTTTATTGCCTAAACCTTACCGCCCCAGTTTGTCAACGTTTCCGTGACCGTTTCTCAACCTTAACACGCAAACCGTCTGCGTCAAGATATACGCAAAAGGCTTCTCAAGCAGCAAAATATGACGAGCAGAAGATGAGATTCTGTTGTTTCAGGAAACATGAACATGTGTGGAAAGCAAGAACGTTTCTGAAAAAAGTGAAGACATGAATAGGAGGATGTTTTATTTCTGTTTTCTATTTAAAGAAACCAAGGATTGGAAACAGAGGACATTTGTAACTGATGAGGACTTTGTGAACATTTTGGAGAATGTGGACGTTTGTGGGACCATTCATCTTTGTCTTCAGAGGACACGTTTGAAGAGAGAAACTGTTTATAGAAACAAGGGCAGATGTAGAAAGTGAGAACAGTTTATTGGTCCAGGCTTCTTTAAAGTTCTTGGTTTTGAGGTGAGGCGTGTTGTTCCGATGATCGAGTGTCAGGAAACAGCGAACGCATTATGTTAATGACGAGTCCTCACAAGTACGGAAGTGCAGCGCTGTGTGTGAGGGAGGTGCGTTCACCCAGCAAAGGTGCCTTTGATTCAAACTCCGACACACACAGAAACGCACAAACCGCCTCCGGGGAGAAGTTAGCTCTGTGGCTAAACTGCAGCTGTCAGAGGGAGGAGGGGGGAGGAAATAAAAGATGGAGGGATTTTTAAGAGGAAAAAAAGACGTAGGAGAGTAAACAAGGTGATGTTGGTAGAAGAACAAGGGACAAAAACAGAAATGTGGAGAAAGAGAGGAAGATTATTGGAGGGAGAAAAGAGAAGGAGAGAAGCTTTAATGAGGGACAGAGGAGTAAAGATGGAAAGCAATCGAAGTGAAGGGAAAAGTAGGGAGAGAGTCAAAAGACAGAAGCTGATGGAAGAAAGGGACAAGAAGAGGGAGGGACGCTGGAGGAAGGAACAGAAAAGATGGAGGACGTTTGGATTGAGAGCAACAAAGTGAGACAAAGGTGAAGACGAAGAGAAAACACCTCGGGAGGAAAAGAAGTGCTTGTTCTTGTCTCTGTAACAACGGAAACAGGAAAGAGGGGAAGTTAACGGGAAGGAGGAAGAGGAGCTTTCTCTTTTTAAGATCTTCCCTCGGAGTCACGCTCGAAGCCGAAGACAAATCTGGCTCAGCTCGAAAAAAACAACCTGTGACTCGCATAAAAGGACATTTCTCTTCGGCGGCGGAGGGAATCCTTCCGGCCGTGGCTCTCTCACTGAGGAAGGGCAGCGAGGTCACAAACAAAACTAAGCAGCTCAACTTCATCCCTCCCTCCCTCGGCTGCACTGTAAAGGTTACTGTAAAAGTTTGGTGTCGGAGGAAGATGAAGTTTCAGTAAAACTTTGCGTAGGTACAGTCGGCCCTCGGGGGGAGAAGAGCGTGCAGGAGAGAAGAAGTGGGTGGAAAACTGAGATGGGGGGGGGG
>NW_022280099.1:126801-162022 GCF_004355925.1 Anarrhichthys ocellatus | reverse complement strand
CACAATTACACAGCTTCATAAACCATGAAATGATTTTACGGGCCGTGTGAGGAGAGAAGTCAACTTTAAAAAAAAGAAGGGACACTAGCGGAGGGGTCTGTTTCAGAAGGGCCCGGAGCGTCGGCGTGTTTCAAGTCGGGGTTCAGATGTCGGCGGGTGTGAAGGGACGGAAAATTCCCCGAGACAGCTCGAGGCTCACGCCTGACATTTTCACGCCGTCTAATAATCTGTTAATAGGACGGATTTAGCCGCACTTCAGATGAACCGGTCACGGTAACCGAATCTGGGGATTTCCTATTTTTCTGCGTGTCCTTTAAAAACTCCTTTTCTTTAAGGACTGAAAGTCAATGGTGAAGCACTTTGAGGTTAAACTTGTGATGTGGTTTTTGGGCAACACAAATTAAACATGACTCGTCAGTTTATTATCCAACACCAGTGTTGTAGCTTTTGGTCAACACTTGCGACACCTACATTTGCATTGTTGTTAAATGTGTTACACGGTATTCTATTCAGAGTAATAATTAAAATAAAGAAGTTAAGTGAAACACCAAGTTCTCAATATATTTTCTCACCAAAGTCAACAACATTTCTCTTTGCTTCATTGGCAATTGGCAGTTGTTCTGATGATACTGGCTGACCCCTCTTAGCATCGCACTGGTTCCCTCCACACAAAGGTATTGCCCCCTCAGATTATAGCAGAAACGTCTCCACCGCTAAACTAAAGGAGGATAGTGTTCCAGTGAGGACGTTTAGTCGACTTATTTACACTCTTTTTAAGATTCACCACAGGGGCGTTCACTGACCGGTTTTATATCAGACAACTAAACGTTACAATCTCTTCAGCTCGTGTTAAACACAGAACTGATTTCAGACATCTAACCGAAGAATCATTGAAAAAACATCTAGACGAGGGAACATTTCTGTGTTTTAAGACTCATTCCTGCAGCACTTTTTAAATGCATGTTGTCTAGAACAGCTGTTATGTCATTCAACCTCCTACGTGAAGGATTTTATATTTCAGACTTTGGTGACTTCTAGTTTGACAAAAGAAATTTACAGCTATAAAAAGGACATGAACATAAAGCAACACAAAGAGTTTCCTCCGTCTCAATTTTTCTGTGTACAAAAAACCTGCATCAACAGACTATAGTCACATAATCCCATAAAAGGACTTCAACAAAGGCCTGAAACGCCTTTCCAAAGCAAGGTCACATCGTGTCTCCTGGCTGACGCTGAGACAATAACACTTTCTTGGTAACGCACCATGAAAAAAGGCCCTCGCGTGTAAAGGCTCGACATACTTCGTCTCCTCAGTTTCAGATTTCCTCCCACTATTGAGAAGTGACTCATCTTTCTGTAGAATCTCCTCACTCACACCCGGAGACACCGGATATCTCTGGAGACAACAATACCTTCAGACAAACTGGTAGACGGTGCCAGCGTTAAGCGATCCGGCTACGAAACGTCTCATCTGATCAAAAGCATCGCTGGCGATGGTGGAAGGTGTCGGGTCGCGGACGGACACACGATGCCGTTTGTCTGTCACCGATTAGAGTTCAGCCCGAGTTCATCTCGAGTTCATCTCGACACAGAGATGATGAAAAGAAGACGGAGGAAAAAGTGATTACACAACCGTGTGGGTGAGACAAAGAAACTCCCCCGAAGGGATCTTTAAAAAAACACTTTGCCCAAAAAAAAAAAGAACAAAAAGTTGATAGAAACAGGTGAACGAGATTAAAAAGCACCAAGATGAAAAATCTCATTTAACCAAAAAGTTAAATAAAGTTAGACTTTTGTCATTCCCTCTCTCTCAACTGTCATCGCTCTAATAAAAAAAAATACCTTAAAACCTGTATCACACCAGTCTTTTTTCCACACACACACACACACACACACACACACACACACACACACACACACACACACACACACACACAGGTCAACAAAAAGATAGTGAACATGAGTTCATGAGACTTTTAAACATCAATAAAAAGAAACAAACGCGTGTTTTTTCCCCTCATGTGAAGTCTTTACTGTAGAGCGAACGCACACAACAATATGCAGATGTAACTTTAAATCGCAGCACAATCATTAGACACCGTGTCTGATCCCAACACAAAAATCATAAAAGCATAAATACAAAATATAGATCTCTTCTCTGATCGGGGTCCATTTCACTCGCGTGGAAAATATAATATTGCAGAGAATGTATTTACAACCCCGGCTCAGCTGAAGAATATTTAACACAATCTCATAAATTAAATCCATCAACCAAAAAAACTTAAGAAAACCCAAAATCAATAGCAACTTAAAAACTAATCGAACCATCTGATTCCTAAAACTAACATCTGAAACTAAACTATTTTTTGGACTTATGAATTGTTCAGAAGGCGACATCATTGTGCGACATTGATGCGAGCAGTTTGACCACAGGACGTGTGTTACCTGGCTGTTGGATGCTTCTTTATGGACAAAGACACAGTTTAGGATGCTAGCTTTGAGATGTGTTAGTTATCAGGAAGCACTCGAGTGTTGTGAACGCAGAGTGAGAGTTTAAGGGTCGTACGTTTTTGCATTTTGTTCAACTCAGTAAACACTGATTCAGTGTTCTGCAGGAGAAAAAACACTTCCAGCTTAGAGTTAGTTAAAAAGTGATGTTTTCTTCGGCGTCTATAAATGTTTCAGCAGCATTTAAATCACTTTATTTCTATGAGAAGCCGGTTCTTACTTCACATTAGAATAGAGTCATTTAAAAGAATAAGCATTAGTATATAAATGACTCGCCGTGTGTCACTTTGAATTATTGAAGTAAAATTAGATTTTAAACCTCCACGGTGACCAAAGACTCAAAAAACAAACGGAGGAATTGAATAGAAGTAAACGTTTGAAACTACATCAACACATCTGTTTGCAAACTCTCACATAACTCATGCATTTTAACTTAAGCAACAAAATACATTTAGATGCACACGGTCATGCCGAGTCAAACCCATCAAACAATCATCTTTGTAAACGGATGTTTTGATGTAGTTTTACTGACTTTTCTCTGTTTTTGTGATTCTCTGTTTACCGTGGAGGCATGCGGGAAGAGGCGAGTAATTAATATAGAAATGGTCATTTTGTGGGAGAAGTATTCTTTAAACAACAGTTGAAACGGCAGTTATTTGGATCCTAGTCGTCTGACAGTTTGAACCTAAATGTCGTCGGACCTGCGTCTCAACAAACCAATGTTTACTGGAATATTTCCTACGTTTGATTTTACAGTTTCATCACTGCGGGCGGCTTGTGAGCCACAATGATTAACATAACTACATCCCTCATTTCCCCTTGAACTTCTCCGTCAGCATCCAAGCGGTGCGTCCTCCCAGTTCGGTCCAGCTGGGATGCCAAATGGTACAAGGAGTGAGGATGCGTGTCCAGCTTTTGTTTCCATCCCGTTCACTCCTGATGGGACTTCCTCATTGCTCTTACCATCACAGCTCCGCTCTGAGGCTGCTGCCATTTTGTGTCCCCGGTGGTTAACGTTTGATGCACTTAAGGATTCAGAATGGTTCCGTACGAGACGGGGATTAAAAACCCGGAGAAGACCGCTGCTACAATCAGTCCTCGTAATCGACATCACTGCCATAATCTGCAGGGAGAAAGACACAGAGGGATTAGATACACGTGTTTCACTATTATATATAATGTTTGTGGATTAATATCACCACTGCATTAATGTGTGTGTTCTGAAAAGTAAAGCCTATTCTGAAGAGTCTTTAAGCTGCATTCTCTCTAATGACCTCCAGGGGGCGACTCCTCTGGTTGTATAGAAGTCTATGAGAAAATGACTCTACTTCTCTCTTGATTTATTACCTCAGTAAACATTGTAAACATGAGTTTATGGTCTCAATCTCTAGTTTCAAGTCTTCTTCAATACAGCATGATGTTCATTTAGTATATTATGATCCATTTAGACAATTTCTTGTCTTGTTTTTCAGAGCCTTTAATTACTTTTCTCTACTGCACTTTATTTCCTTAAATAAATGCAGCACTATTACTGTTGTACTCTATATTTTCTGTGATATATTTTAAAGCCTTATATGAAACACTTTGGGTTGTTTATGAAGTAAACATGTCAACATGTCTGGCCAAACATTATTTAAAAAACGGGTTCATATTCCTCAGAGTGAGGTAAGATATTGAATACAGTAAACTTTTGGTCTCGGCACCAAAACACCTTTATTTACACCGTCTGAGAAAAGTGAGCGGGAGACCGAAAGTTTGATTTTAATGGCCGATTCCCCCGCGTCACTGAGAGTGGAAGCGCATGTAAAAGAAACGAGGTGTCGCAGGAAGAAAAATAAAAACACGCTCGGGTTTCTAAAAACACAGCGTCCACAGAGACGCTCTGCTTTGTGTGAATTCAGACTGGTAACATGTAAAACAGCGAGTCTGGTTTTAGTCTCCGTCCGGCTCCACCGTCCTCCAGAGGGGCAGCTCTGAGGAGGGCCGTGACCTCTGACCTCACTGTGGAGCGGGCAGGAGCACAAACAAAGAGTTCCCCTACAGGAATCAATTAAGTGCTTTTTACTGCGGCAGAGTCGGGGACCTTCAATCTTAACAGGCAGAGACGTAAAAGTGAAGAAATTGAATCTTTTTCGAGGGCTCATTAAAACACTGCAGGAGTCTGAGCCATGACCCGCGGACGCTGATTCATTAAAAATAATAAAAAAAGTCACTCAAACTATTTCTCAGTGCAGACACTCGGCGTCCGACTGAGAAGTGAGAAAACCGTCTGAGATTTGAATGTGCTGCAGGAAGCTCACTGCCAGAGAATCAAAGTCAAGAGTTCACATTTCTTCATTTTGTTCAGCATGTCTTCCTGATTCTGTCTCGTTACAATAAACAACTGATAATCTGCCAATCATCAGAAACAATAATTAAAAATAATTTTATTAGCTGTAACGACTGCTAATTTACCACCAGCTAGTGAAATATTTAGGTTTCTGCTCCTCCGTCTATAGACAGTCTTAAGTTCCACCTTTACTCAAATCTTTACTTATTTTAAAATACTTTGAAGTGAAAATGTGACGGGAGTGAAAAAACGACCCGGAACTGCTTTGGGGTTTCAGAGGGTTAAACCGTTGAACGGCATGCTGGGTAGAGCTCGTTCTCCATCGATGTTTCTGTGACCCTTCACACCCAAATGACCAGATGTTCTAAACGGCCTCGACAGTGGTGTCCCATAGACTGTACCATATTAACGCCTCATCAGTCTGTGCTTGTGTTGGTTTCTATTGTTCTGTTTGGGAACACTATTGTTTGTGTAATAACTTACAGACCAACATTAATCTCAATATATGAGAATAAACAAGTGATGGATAGACGTCTGTAGACATCCTGACAAAAACAGAACCCTGTGTGTGTTTCGACCGACCGTTGCTGCCCATCAGGTCCATGGCACTGACACAAGCCTCCTCTTCCTCGTCGTCGTCCTCTTCGCCGGCCGCGTCGTCGTAGACCACCGGCCCGCTCTCCACCAACACTCCGCTGGCGGGGGCTCCCACGGGCACCGGCAGGGGGCTGAAGGTGGCAATCTGGACAAACAGGAAATATTGTTGACGACTTTTTAATATTTTCCTCTGCGTGACACCAGAGTTCCCCCCCCCCCGGGAAATCTAACCCAGATCTGATCTCATATAGCCCACTTCCTGTAAAATGATAAAAATAATAAACAGTATGGTGGGGAGGGGGTGAGCTCCAGGGCAGGTGGAGGTATTTCATCTGCTGCAGCATCCCCCACATATGGCTAAACACAGCATCAGAGCGTGACCACGACCTTTGTTATCTCACACTACATTATCATCTCATGTAGGATTCTACTGTTTAAAATGTGCACCGTCCACAGTGCACTTTGTTCAGCACAAGAGGGTCGGAAATAAAGCAGCGCTTAGGGGGAAGATACCCTTCAGAGTAAGAGAGAATTAAAAAAGAAGGGGCGAGTGTGAAGGAAAAATGTAATTAGAAAGCCCTTTTTGCCCCCCTCCCCCCAGTGCGCAACCAGGAGAGACTTTCCAGTTGCATGCTGGGAGACAGAAATAGAGCCGTTTTTTTTAAAATCAGAAAACAAGCTGCCCGACACGGGGAGGAAATGTTGGCACCAGTAAGAGAAAATAAACAACGGGTAGAATGAAGGTTTTTTTTCCAGCAGTGGAAACGATGACAAGTGTCTGAAGGTTCCATTCCCACAAAGAGGACGGTAGTTCCATCAAATGAACAAGAAAAACTGAACCAAACAAAGTAAAATACGATGCCTACAATCCTACCATCTCTGAATGAGATCGGGTCATAGAAATAGAATAAGAGTAGAACTGACATTCAACCGTTTTTCGTGGTCATTTGACGAGAACAAGAGAATGTCTGAGGACACAGCAAATGTTCGGCTCATTTTCTGTTACCGATGTAGCGATAGCATGGTGGAATTAGCAAGCAAGCTAACTAGCCATCTGTCCAACAGTTAGCTAGCTGGCTTGCTAATTTCACGATACTTAAACGCTACACTGGTTACAGAAAATGAGTCAAAACAAAGTTGTCACCCATCTGGTGACAGCAACGTGCTTCCCTACGCTGTAGCAAGAGTTAGCATTTATAACTTTACTTATGAACTCCGGCTCTCAGACGGTCACAATGGATACATTACACATAAAAATGGCCGCTCTGTCCATTCTGCTCTATTGATTTCTATGGGAATGTCCCCTCTTCTTTTGGGTCTGGAGAGAATACAATAGCAGACACCTGCCAGCCAATCAGAATGACTGTAGGTGGCCCACAGTATAAGACGCCATGTAACATATCAATGCGGCTCCGCTGCAGTAACACCAAATCAACTTATGACGACCGATTCAATACGTTCGGTTTATAAAACTCGTCCGCTGTCGGACAGAGAAAATTTCCCCCCGGAAAAAACACTCATCTGCTCCGATGCGGTTCTGAAAGAGCGACTTCCATCTGAGCCGTGTTTATTTTGCCGAGTGATGAACTGTACAGATATCAAAAGACAAACAACCCGTGACACCAGAGAGGGACAGGCGTGCACGGTGTGGAGGATTTCATTTCTACCTTCCTTCAGGCGAGAGAAACTAATAAAATATCTAAAACCAGACTTTCTGCGCATCGTTCGGCTTCAGGAATGAAACAAATCGACTTATTTTTTTGCCTAGAAAAACCCGTCAAGTCTTTTTTCCGCAGCGACTAAAAAGGAAACCTGCATGTTATCGCTTTCCTTTCAGCCAGGGCTAATTATGAAGCCGGAGGAGAAGCAGGTGGAGGGTCCACAGTGTGACGAGAGATATTTCTGTTCTCCTCAGCAACAGCCTGTTGGAGTCCCTGCTGAGGCCCTTCCTTTCTGCCATCTCTTCATCCAATTTGCCTCCTTCCTTTCCTCCCACCTTTCTTTTATTTTATGTTTCCTCTCTTTTATTCCACCCACATCCTCTCCTTCCTTTGCACATCGATTCTCTTTTTTTTGGCTCGTTCTTCCCACTTTTCTGCCCTTCTTCTGCTTTTTATGTACTTAGATTTGATCTTTTTTTGGCCCACGATCAAACAACACAAAATCAAAAAGCATAAAATATACCACCACAAAAACCCAGTGCTGTCCTTTGTGACTTTAACCTCACCAGGCTCCTCATCACAGCCGCTGGACGCCTCATTAGCTGCCGTTGAACACAGGCAGCAATGTGAAGATATACGTCGAAAAGGATAATTAAAAAGAAAAGATAAAAACGGTGCTCCGGACTAATTAGGAGGGGAGAGCTGTTAGATGGAGCGGAGACGAAGCGAGATGTTTTTGTTGCTGTTAGACATCAACGTCTATCTTCATACAGAGATCATGTTCCACTACAAACATCGTGTCGCATGTTGGAAGAGACTCAAACTCTGGAGTATTTACTGTTTGCTCACCGAGTCTCAGCGCTTTAATGAGAAAACAGCTCGTTAGGAGCGAGAAGGCAACTCGAAGCAACTTCGGGAAGCAACTGCTCAGAGGGTTTTATGGGATGTTGACATCCGATCGCCTGCAGTTTACTCATGCACGGAGCGACTGGCAGAACTAAATTAACTGTGAGCAAACCGCAGTCTGGATTAATGCTCTCGTTCAAACATTTCTCAGAGTGTTTAAACGGCACGACAACCAGAAAGTATGAACTACAGAAAGATCTAAATCACGTCCCCGTTTTATTTTTTTCCAGGATATAAATCACAAGCAGCACGTTTTGTTCCGGACATGATTTGCATCATTAATGGAGTCAAAGGATTAATCAGCTTTAAACAAGTTTCCACGATGCAGAACAGACTCGATTTGCTGCATAAATCCACAATGCAAATGTTTCTATCAAATAGCAATTATTAAGTTTAATTTGGGACTATTTATTCATATCTAGTCATTATGTCATTTCACGTTAAAAAAATCATCGTTTAATCTGTATTATTAGTATCTCTGCCAGGGGATAATGAGATCGGTTGTGTGTGTGTGTGTGTGTGTGCATCTCTGAGTCTGTCCACGGCTAAACTTGCTGCACCAAACTGCAAAATATTTAGCGTTCTGATTTACACTATGGTTGAATGTTGTTTTGAATTCTTCATTTCTCATTCCCTTGTTTTTGTTATTTACTTGTATTCTCTGCATATATTGGGTTATATATTGTAGGATTATGTATACAACTAACATTTCTTTCTGTTTAGATTTAAGAGCAACTGTAACGTACCATTTCCCCCCCCGATTCTGATAATCAGTACGTTCAGCATACTGTCCACTAAATTAAAAGATCAGACCGTTCTCACTGAAGTATGCTCGAGCGATGGCCGCCAGCGTCTCCGTCAAACCTCCGAATACTTTGCAGCAAATTTCCAAACAAGCGTTATTTGGATAAACTGAACACAGATTGAGAATGTAAATGGTTACTTTCTCCCTTGAAAACATATTAGAACTTAATAAAGTGACATATTTACTTTTTAAACAGTTTGCTCAGCAGACTTGAAGCCTAAATAAAAGCTCCAAGTCACTGAAACGGTCATGAGACGCAGCTGAAACATGCGTCTGCATAGATTCATTCAATCAAACATTACAGCAGTGGTCATTGCAGACGCACCTGGCGGAGATCTGCACCTTCGCAGTCGTATTTGAGCTTATTTACTAGGTTATTTAATGTTTATTTTTATCACGTCTTAATGCCTTTATGTCTAATGTAAAGCACTTTGCCTCGTTGTTGAAACGTTTATTCTTAAAAAGTACCATCTTATGCAACTGGCAAGGCCTTAAAGTCTCTGATAACATCAGTATCTCCAATTCTGCTCGTTTGTCCCGTTACTGACGTGTTTCTAACTTTGTGCATTTACATTTGTTTTACGACAGGAAGCGGTGAACGATCAGAGCTCGTCCGTCCCTCTGCATCTCGGCTCTATCGGCGGGGAACGTGGAGGTCAGTGCGTTCCTACAGCTGAAAACACTACGCGTCATGTGGTTTACCGCCGGCATGGCTGACAGCTCCTCTGAGGACCCAACTTCAAATAGACTCAGCCATCAATTGACTGAGACTATTGCTTGCATAAGCAGACTATAGCTGCAAACGCCAGAGCGACCGTCTGCAGTTCAAAGCCCGCTCTCCCCTGACCTCGTCACCCCTTTCACATTTCTAAGCCTCTCTGAAAATCCCCAACGTCTCTCACTGTGCCGACTGCTGCCTCCACCGGAGCTTCAGTCTGAACGTGGTTCAAAGGAGCAGAAGAAGAAGAAGAAGAGAGACGAGGGCAGCGGAGAACAGCTGGGCCGCTTTCAATTGGCAGAAATCAACTTGTTTTTCTAACTTGTAAAGTGATCGTTTCCTCCCTCGGCCTGTTAGAGAAATGTACAGACTAATTACCGAGTCGCTGAAGAGGAAGAAACGAGAATCAGTTCGTTGTTAAGCGCTGCAAAACAGAGCGACTCTGGCAAACCTCTCTTTTCAATGTGGCCCCCGTCGCCGCAACATTACATAACAGGAGCCGCGAGCGAGGAGCAGCCTCAGCCAATAGCAACGGCCGTTTGCTTCCAGTTCCCAGGAGGAGGTTTAGGGGGGTTGCTAAGTAACAAGCCTTGTTGACCCGGCCCCTCGTGGTAGTGTTTTCTTCCTGGTTGACGGAGCCTGAGCTCCCCGAGCTCCTCCATTCAGAGCTGCCAACAGCAGCGTGATGGAGGGGGGGGGGAGAAGGAGGGGAGAGAGGAAGGAATGTGGGGAAGGAGAGAGGAAATATAAAAAGGTGGAGGAGAGCAGTGGAGCGGGAAGAGAGGAGGAGGACGCGAGGGAATGAAGCATGAAGTGAAATGATGAGGAAAGAAGGAAAAGAGAGGGAGACTTCGTTCATCTCCGTATTTATGCGCACTTTAAAGTATCGCATTTAGAAATCTGAATGATAACGGCAACATTTGGATAAAACTTCCTCATGGGAGTAAATAAATGAATGGGAGCTATGGAGGTCACTGCTACATTATCAAACACTCCCATCACACAGACGCGCTTTCTCAGGCTTCTGATTGGTCAGAATCTTCATCTTCTTCTGTGCGTGATTAGCCTTCAATCGTTCCCGACTGTGAATGGATTTAATCAGACGGACGTTTTATTGGGTTTCTACAACTAAATATTTAGCTTCAGCTCTGCATGATAAAGCAGACTTTTAAGCTCTGTGATTGGATGTTTCTTACTGAAATGCACCTTGGGAGTTGTAGTTGACGTCTGTCCTTCAGTTTTAATGTCCACATACCTAGTTTTCTAACTAGGTATCTTTTGTTGAGACTTATATGTCCGTCCTTCCCAAACACAGAACTCCTAGAAATAACTTCTGCCATTTTACTTCTTTATGTGGCGATGAAGAGGAACGCGACAGGAATGATGAAACGGGAAAATCTTTTCATTAGAAATAAGAATGAAGCAGAAAGGGGAGACATGACAGTTAGAATGTGTAAAGTGAGATATGGGGGAATAAAGAAAAGAGCAGCACAGAGTGAATATAAAGTCCAGGAAGACACTTTTGAAGATGATGTAAAGCTACCTGTGTTTGAATTTGGGTCCAATTTAAAATCAAATTAAGAAACAAAGCTGGAAAGAAACTGGCCTGTATCTCCCTGAAAGCTGTGAAGCTATAAATGGAGAATGAGGACTTCCTGTTCAAAGACGCGAAGTCTGACTGGCTTTAGTAAAGCAGATAGGACACACATTCTGGATTCATCTAGAAGCTGACGGTGGGCCAACAGAAGCCATCGCTGCAGGGTGGTAAAAAAAAAAAAGACCTCTAAAAGTGCTGTTTAAGTCATTTTTATGTCTAAGTTTAAGGCCGTATTTATTTTAAGAACCTGTCAGAGTTTTTTAGGAGCAGTGAACGCCCCGGAGGGAGGAAGGGAGAGGAGGAGTAATAATGGAAGGGCAAACAAAGACAAAGTGAGGTTCACCTCTCACACGGCCTGAGTGGAGATTTATTCTTCCCCGTCTGCTCTGCAGGAGATCTGAGCAATCAGCAATTAGGTTTTAATGGCCGACGTGGAGAGACTGACAGGGCATTACAGCCCGACTCCAGGTCTGTTACAGCCACAGCTTTGTTAGCTGGAGACAGGAAGCCTCTGGGTTTAGATGCCTTTTAAAGCAGATAGACGCTCTATATCTTTTTCTTATAGTCGTATATCAACAAGTATTGTGTGTTTTATTCCTCTGCGCCATAGAACTAAATTCAGACTTTCTGCAGTGTTCTTCAATTAAAGACTATGAAAGACATTTTAATACCACAGAGGAGCATATTTAACATCTTTTTAAGGGCTACAGTTATATATCAACTACATTCAATCATTGACATTTATATCACATTTTCTGTCAGTTATTCCCAGCAACATATAAAGGACAAAGATTCCTCGTAATATAATGAATCAGTGAATGCCACCTGAACTAAGAAAAGCAGAACATTGATGGGTGGCTTCACCAATTAAAAAATAGTTTATATTTATTTAAGTTAACTGAAGTTTTGCTAAAATTGACACCCAAAGAGACAGAAATGGAGTCTTTATTATTATTATTTTTAATTTGTTCAGACGGTACATACTTCTGTATCTCCTAATAATACAAGTTATTGCTTGTTGACATAAGAAATTGTTCCTTTTTTCCGAGCTGCTTTATAAAAACTGTTTCTGTCGGGACAGTGAGGCAGAGAAGATAACACGGTGAGTGAATGAGTGAGTGAGTGTTTTAGAGAAGAGGGAAGTTATGTGATGGACTGTGTGACTGAGTATTCAGTGTGTGTGTGTGTGTGTGTGTGTGTGTGTGTGTGTGTGTGTGTTAAGTGTAGAGGGTAAAGCAGAGTGACGGAGACGAAGAGCAGAAGTGGTGAAGACGAGTGGCGGCTCACCTGCTCCACAGCGAGCTTCTTGCTGGGCTGTCCGGTGATGAACGGCTGCAACCTGCAACACAAACCACACAACACGCCGTCAACACACCGACACACAGACGTGTGTTCATTAGGTTGTTGCCTTTATTTCACTCTTTAATCGACATGTAAAGTCACAATCCTAATGCACTACTGTGCACCTCGCTGTTAAAAGATGTTGCACACAAACAGCAGGTTTAGAAACCCCAAAACATGTAAATGCAATCTGCAGGATACGCAAGTGAAAAAACCTGGAAAAAAAACTGAAATGCCACAACACATGTGTTTCTCACTTTTAGCAGCAACTTGTTGCCATCAACACAGGTTGGGCAATCCAAGTAATACCTGGACCAGAACCACCATTCAGATACTTTGATACTCTTCTTGCTAACAGCAGAGAATGCACCATCATGTCGTTGTGAGGTGCATCATGAAGCTTCTTCACACACGTTAAACACAGGAGCACAGTTTGAATGAAGTGATGTTTCTATGCATGCACTTTAAAGCCAAGTATTCAATCAGACCTGCTCACACTAGTGTTGATACTCCAAACTAGACCAGGTCTAGGTAGTTGTAAATCCCTTCATCACTACGTTAAATAACAGCTCGGCTACATGACCGATGGCTGCAGAATGAAGAGCATTATTCACCAGGAAGCAGTTTAGCAATGTGCAGCTTTTGTGAACCTCTCAGAGTGATGATATTCATATTCCTACAGACATTAGAGGACAATACAATCTCCCACTGTGCGAACAGTTCAGATTACGCTTTCTTATTCACACCAGTTTTTTCGTCCTTCATTTCCATTTCCTTGATTTTTTGGAGTTCGCAGCCTGAAGGCAGCCGCGCAGCACGAGGCCGACGACAGTGGAAGAGCACCAGAACTGGAATGCAGAGCGTCGTAATCTTAACGGAATCCTTCGCCTCTATTGAGTCAACAATAAAATCCCGTCATCGTGAAAGTAACGACATGGATTTCTCATGTTATGGAAAGTAGACTGACGATCAGTCCGGTACTGTTGGTGATGACGATACGTCTGCCTGGCTGATATATTGATCGTTTCATCTTAAACAAGGATACACGTTGGATTTATTTGAGGATAACGAGTGTTCTTACAGCTCTCGCTGCGATAGACGATGTGGTTTTGAGTGATTGTTAAAAGAAAACATTCTTTTCAATCCCTCAGACAGTTCAATGGCGGGCACTGGTGACATTATAATAAATATTAATAATCCGTGTAATATTATTAGTCATTAAGTAGAACAATTACTTTTGACTCTTGCCACCTGCTTGAGGAGCACAGCTGTGTGTTATTAGGGCTCCTTGCAGCCAGTATTATGAGATTATATATATATATATATATATATATATATATATATATATATATATATCCATTAGAGGATTTACTGTTGACACAATAAAGGTTGAGGATTTCATTTCGATTACTACGGCTGCTCTTTGAGTCACTCTCGGCTCCAGGCGACCGGCTCGAATAACAAACGAGAGAGAGGCAAAGTGAAATGAGACCAGAACTGTGACTGACAGGCAGACTGTCTGTCTGTGAGCACGATCTCTTCCCTAGACCGTCACAGAGATAATCAGCGATGAACGTACCACCGCCGGTAATTCCTCAGCAGCCGTCCCTCCGTCCGGAATTAGCATCGTTCCAGGAGCCCCCCCCCTTCCCTGCCCACCCGGCCCGGTGCTGAGCCCTCCCTGGAGGCTTACAGTAAATGCACAACTCTCGCTGATAAGAGAGTGAACGCGAGTTAGCTTTTAATTAATCTGCTTTAACCAGGGGGAAAGAGAGGGTAAGGAAAGAGGGGGAGGATGGGTAACATGCCATCTTCACCCCCCCCCCTCCCCCTCCCCCCTCCTTTTCCTCAAAGCTCATTAGAAAATCCCTGCCAGGCTGGCGAAACACTCCCCCCGCTGAGAGAACTATTCAGGGCCCGAGTACATGTGCTGGACTATACTCGCTCCCCTGGGCCCTGACCCTAGTGGAAGGGAGGAGGAGGGGAGGAAGGGAGGGAGGGAGTAGAGGAAGGTAAGCAAACAAGCAGAGAGGTGAGGAGGAGAAGGAAGCACCAAGGAGCCAAGTGAACAAATAATATGGTGGACTGGCACCATGTAAAGAGGGGCGGAGGGTTCAAGGAAGCAGAGGAGGAGGCAAGGAGGTTACAAGGAGGTGATGGGGAAAGGAAGGAGGAGAGAAGGAGGAAGGTTTGGAAGAAGAAAGGATAAGAGGAGGAAATGAGGGAAGGAAGTCATTTTTTAGAGGAACTCCGACATTCAAAAGACCGTTGAGCGATCACATGAGGATCAATAATCAATACGTGTGATTAACTGTCAGGTAAGCTGCTCCGAGCAGGAAGGTGTTTTTAATCACCAACACGTTAAAAAAAAAGAATTAACGACAATTTATCGACAGACAGAAAATATTGAGATTATTTCGATCGTCAAGTTAAAGCAAACGTCAGTGTTTATTATACGACGTTTCGTTCACAAGTTCTTATTGTTTACGACAAAGCGTTGTGCATTGGGGGGTTCGACAGAAGAATCTATTTTTGGTCAATAGCGAGGAGGGGTCAGAGGTCAGAGGTCAATGCTCATTAAGGAGAAAAATGAGGGTTATGAGATTAAAATAAGAGGCGAGCCGTGAAGCTCTACGGATGGCT
Source organism: Anarrhichthys ocellatus (assembly GCF_004355925.1). Lineage (NCBI taxonomy): Eukaryota > Metazoa > Chordata > Actinopteri > Perciformes > Anarhichadidae > Anarrhichthys > Anarrhichthys ocellatus. The sequence continues at coordinate 146,917 of NW_022280099.1, read as the reverse complement.
GAGATATATCGTCCTCATCGTGCTGTAGCATTGTTAGCATGCTAAGGTTAGCATGTAGCTCCGTCAACCAACCGTCTGCAGTTAGTTTGGGTTTCATTCATCACGCAGAGGGTTAGCTATCTGGTTAGAGTGAGTCGACATTAGTCAGTCATTCAAAAGGCTTCTTTAGCTCTTCCATCCATGTTTTCCGGGTTACTGAGGATATTTCATAACGATCTTTCCTTTGACAGATGTCAGTTGGAATGATCCTCGACGTGAAGAACACGCGGAAAACTCATTTTAAAATCATCAGAAACAGCAATCACACACAAACTGGACCAAACTGTGCAAACTGCAATTCAAACCGATCCTCTTATTATAAATATTTTCATTTGTAATTCTCACAGAGTCTCTGGAGTCTCTCACACTGACTTCATAATGAAACCAGTAGCTCACACATACAGACTCTCTATTTCCACATTCGATTCCCCGGTGGTTTCATTTCCTGCATTAGAGCCATTTTCATATCAATAAAGGCGCCGCTCTCCTCTCATAGCTCTTATGACGGTTCAGCTCGTTAGCAACTCACGCTGGTTTCAATCTCACTCGGTGTTTGTTTCGTTCTACTTCCCATCAAAGGGTTTCAAATAGAAACCCTTTTTATTGTCATATACATATACACGAAATTTGACCTCTTCATTTGACCCATCGGGAGCAGTGGGCTGCCAATGACAGGCGCCCGGGACAGGGACACTGAGGGACACTTCGACACGTGACACGTCCCAGTCGAGGATCGAACCGTTGACCCTGCGGTTACCAGACAAGTGACCCAAGTAAGCCAGTGAGCCACAGTCACCCCCCCCCCCGGACTGAGACAAACCAAAGTAAAGAGGGAATCATTTCATTATTCATGCAATAATCCAATCAATAACATGACGAGGAGGAAGAGGAAGAATCTGCAAACTGGGGGTTGAATGAAATTAGTGCTGCGATGAGCTCGGATGGAAATAGATAATAATAATCTGAGCGTCCAACTCGATATTCCAGCTGGGGACTGGATCCTGTGAGGCACGCACGCACGCACGCACGCACGCACGCACGCACGCCTTCATCGCAATTAAATGAGGCATAATCACAATAAACCCACACATGCAAATGTGGTGCCCACTCATAGTTTCCCAGACACGAAAGCACACACACACACAAAATACATGCAAGCATACAGAGTTACACACACAATGCAGACGCGCACACAGTCCCACAAATAAGAGTTGTGTCCATTCAGGCTGCAGTGCATTGTGGGCCTGGTGTGCAGCTTGGCAGCAGGAGACGCAAATTCAGCCAAAAGAACCGATTGTTTTCTCTTCTCCTCTGGCCGGTCCACACAACACTGACCCCATTTAACACACACACACACACACACACACACACACACACACACACACACACACACACACACACACACACTACCTGGTACTGTGGATTCACAAGGGTAGGGATTATATAGATGACCATGTGTGCGCACACGCACACACACACACACACACACACACACTCTTGTGCACTTACATATATTCTGAATCACTCTTCTACTTCTACTATACTTGTGAGGACTTTCTATGGACGACCTTGTCGCACTGCATAACTCGATCCTCATCGTCTGACGTAGAGGAAGCACCAACAACCCAGCGGTTACTGGAGGACCATTTCCACCACCTCTCCATCACTGGTGTATTTAAAAAGGACATAACCAGCGTGTAACTTTCTGCTTGACCTGGAAATTAATTTTATGCAAAGTCAAAGCAGAGAGGGAAAATAATAAACAAGGGAAACCGTTAATGACAGAGATGATAAAGAAAAGTAAAAGCTGGTGTGAGAGTGAAGGTTAGTCTTCTAGGTTTGTACCACAAAGACCAAACTAAGCCGGATCTCACCGATCCTATCTGGAAAGCTGCTGCGCAGTACTGAGCGGAAGAAGAAAGGGACGAGACCTTTACACTTTTAAACATTATGTTGGGAGTTCTGAAAGAAAATCGAAGGTAAAAAATACAACTTTTCTGTTGGTAAAATATTGAAATGTAAAGCTTGCTTTCCAATTACAAAGGAGGAAGGAGTAGAAATTAAAAACGTATAAAAAGTATAAAGATTATCATCATGGATAAGGACCACAAACATGTTTGAGTCCACCACCAACAACTGTCACATGACTGTTTGAGAACAGACTAAACCGCCCAGATACAATATGATAAATATTGAGCTGGATTCTTATAGGAGCCAGGCTAGCTGTTTCCCCCCGCTTCCACTCTTTATGCTAAGCTAAGCTAAGCACCCCGCGAGCTCTAGCTTCATACTTAACACACAGACATGAACTCAGCAAATCTCCCACCTACAAGCTCTGCCCCGTCACGACTGCAACAACCCAACAAGTGTAATCACACACACGTGTTGTTCAGATGTCTCCCGTTAAATGACTTCTATCGTTAGTGTCAAAGAGGCTCGTTAAGAAAATCACCACTTTCATTCCAACTACCGAACCTGGAGGGGTTTCCATCACACACGCACACGCACACGCACGCACACACACGCACGCACACACACACACGGCCATATTTAATGACCCACTAACCCATCCGTGGCCGTTTGATGGGAGCTGTGACATTTCTCCAGATGGATGGGATTTCTGGGTCATTTAGCGCCCGGCTGCGCACTGCGGCGCTGTGTTCGTCCTCCGCAAGATATTTTTGGGGACCGTGACTGGTCTTGTGAACAGAGATTAGGCATTCATTGAGACGGGGGGCTCTAAACGGCTGTGGGCTAAACACACACACACACATTAATTAATGGGAGATAGTGTGACAAGGAGGGCGTGCAGTGCAGTTTCATAAAGTATCGCAGTGTTAAGAGGCAGAGTTGACTGTGGTGTGTGTGTGTGTGTGTGTGTGTGTGTGTCGTCACAGGCTGGTGGCATGACCAGAGGGGAGGATCACAGTGTTACACACCACTAATCACACAAATGGGGAGGATCACACGCTATTAACACACACACACACACACACACACACACACACACACACGAGAATGAACTTCGGCCTAAAGAAATTAAGTTAAAGAGGAAAAAAAACATTTAAAACAGAATAAAAACAAAAAGCAGATAATTGCAGGCTTTGATGTTTCCAACTTCATGAGCCGTAAATTAGGAGAAAGTTTTCTCAACCCTTTTCTGTTCCGTCCTTTGAAGTACAATGATATCTCTGTTCTACACATAGAACACAATGAAACTGAATGTAAAACGCAGCTTCTTCACAGGAGGGCTGAAGAGATGAAAGGACTCAAAATATAGAGACATAACATGATTTAAAGAACGAAATATGTGTTGCAAATTAAATAAAAAACAAATTAGCATAAAGATAAAATGCTGCTTTAAAATATGAAAAAAATAGATGAAAATCAAATAATATACATAAAATATTCTTAGTTCAAGTTGAAAGATATAAATACACTATTTGGTTAAAAGTATGTGGACACGCCTCTTGTTCCAATGAAGGGACTTTTAAAAGACGCTCTAGATTAAATGAGTCTACGCTCCCTAATCTCCATCATCACGTGTATTTAAATACATAACGTTTGTATCCGGGGAGCACTGAGGCAGTTCATTCTGGTGCTCCATAGCAACGGCAGTAACCATTATCGGCGACTTCCCACAAGCATCTGTTAAGTGCTGCTTTTAAAAGATGAGGTGCCTGGTGGGTACGGAGTGGGAGACACGCTGAACACCTCCATCTCTTCAGGTACCATGGAAACTAAATGGAACTTCCACACTTCTGCTGTAACACACTCCATCACAGGTTTATATCCGTTACATCACTGGAACCAGGTACAGGTACCAGGAACAGTCCTCCGCTATCGCTCATCCAATCTGCAGGCCGTGCATAAGATATCTAGAGACGTTCACTCAGTAGAGTTCAGACCTTCATCTCCCTCACAAACATAAGAGTTGGATCTCACTCGATCCTCCCTTACAGTCAAGATGGCGGCGACGATAAAAAAAAACGTGATTTATTCATCTCGTATCGTGCTTCACTTTAGTGAATCAAGACATTTCCGGTACGGACTTACTCTGCAGATCTCTGAAACCAAACAATTCAACGGATGGCCGTTTTTGAGCCACGACAAAGGCCATAATGTGACCTACAACTGTTAGCTATACTATAATAACGGTCAATAAAACAGGTTTTTCAAAAGTGCAAATTGCCACAACCACAAGAGGTCCTCGAGCATACAGTCATAAAAGAGCACCGAAAATATTAAGTTGATGGGTCCAGTAGTGTGTGAGATTAGCTGTGGACAGACACACACACGCACGCACGCACGCACGCACACTTTCCCTTCAGGCTTATGCCTGGCAGAGATCAAAATAGTAGCACACTCGTGTGTAAACTTTAAAATATCTGTCCGATGCGACATGTCACTTTGAAGCCTCCACCGAGAGGTCAGAGGTCAGGTTACAGGAGCTGATGTAGAAAACGCATAAATCCAGCGGCTGGACGTCCAAACCTCTCCACACCATTTGAGGTTTGAACAGAAAGACAAAAAGAGAAGGAATGAGGTTTAATCAACCAACTGAAGTGAAAGACGCAGAGCATCAAGCTGTCGTTTCAAATATTGTGCTGTTTTACAACAAAAACTGTAAAAAATGAACGAGAATTTGAGAGCAATTATTGAAATTAATGTGGAGTCATGCGTGTGTTCACCTGATGAATACGAGTCCAATGTTCTCTCTCTTTTACCTCCGTTTTTCGTCTCCACCTTAGAAAAACTGTTAGAAAAATGTCTCTTCAGCTGCTAAACGCTCCGCTATGTTCAGCAGCTAGTCGCTAACTGAGTCCGTCTGCTGTTTGCTGCTGAGCAGGTCGTGTTCAGTGGCGTCTTTCACAGCTCGTTCTCTATAAACTTCACTGTGAGAGAGATGAGAGTGAACCAGAAAAGAAAAGTTGAAGCCGGAAAGATAAACAATGAGCTGAAACTCACAATGAAGCTCCGTAAAGCTGATAATTCTCTGTCACATTTTCACTTTGTCATTTGATGCATTGCTTCATTATGTTTTATGTAACGAGAGATTAACCTTTTGTAATATTACGGTAGAAACAGCAGCAGCGAGTCCTGCGTAGTTTGGGGATTTATTGACATTTCGGTCAGGAAAAACGTTGCTTTAATTATGCAGACATTCTTAAAACTTTATCCAAAGGAGGGGAGCATTTTAAAGTTGTAATCCCTCCCTGTGGGACGAGTTTCCCACCATCAGCAGGAAGTCGCATCGTCTTAGTATTCGAGCCCTCACTCCAGACTTTCCTCGGCTCAGACTCACTTCATCGGATGCTCTTCTTCTTCTCCTCGTTTCACTCCCCTGCAGACTTGTATTCGCGTCGTCACCCCGAGTGTCCCGGGTTACTGTCTGCATGATCACATGTGTTCTTTGTCCTCAGTAAAGCACTTCAGTCCTGTGTCTTCAGAGCTTTTTGTCAACACAGTGGCTGTGTTAATGATTTTCTAGTAAAGGCAGATGGTTTTCTCCCATTCATTGTCATTCAGGTTTCACTTCATCTCAGTTTAGATTTAGTGCAACTTAAATAGTTTGATTTGACCGTCAAAGCTTTTACTTGAAGTACAGAAACAAATTAGCAGTTTGAGTTAATTGATCTCTGCTGAGAGGATCTGTTTAATTGATATAACCACACAAGATTAATGTGAAGCAAAACAGTTCAATAATCTAATGATCTCATTACAAGAGTTCTTAAGTATTAACTGGTAGAAAAAAGGTCGAAACTCATATGGCCAATCGCCACATCAAGTCTGAACATTTTATATAATGAATATGTTCGTTACTAATGAATATGCCCTTTTATTTTCTTGACTAATCTTTTAATTATTGGTCTATAAAATGGCAGAAAACTGATTTTCTTTAAATGGTCGTCAGTGTCCTAAAGGTCAAGATGATGTCTTCAAATGTTGGTGTTATTTCTTTAGAGCCAAAAACTCAAAGATTTAGCTTTTATTTTCTACACTATCAGAGAAAACGTCCGTTTGAAGAGCAGGAACAAAAATGACTTTCAGTAAACAAGAATTCCATTTTAAATTTCTTTTTGTATTTTAATTTTCTGTTCAGTTTCATTTCAGCTCAAATTGTATTCATCAACTTTTTTATTAATTTCTCTATGAAGTCATTTTAAATAACTTTTGTCATGTTCACAAGGCATCTTAGTTGCATTTACTGAATGTATTTAGAAAATGATTCTGATATGTTTCCACCTTCTCTGTGCACAAATGTTTTATTAATAAAGGTCACCTCATCAAACAAGTATAAATCTAAAATATATATATATATGCTGTATGAATCAACTTGTGTAGTTTACGTCACACAAACCAGTAATATTCAGTCATAAATATAATAAATAGTAATACAAGTACCACGTGTGGTCTCGGTGGGATTCAAACCTCTGGGAGCTTTAGGAGCTACCGTTCACAGTGTGGAGCTCTCGGCTTCCTGCGTGACAGCAGCGATTAATCTGAGCTCAGTGGGAGGAGTCAAGTCACTGTTGGAGGTCGGAGGTCAACCGGCCGTCAACTGAGCCGACAGCGGCAGACCTCGGTCTCCACGGAGACCGCTTACAGCAGCAGGGAGTGGCTCCGGACGCGCAGTCAGAGCTCACCGCGCGACATGGCCGCCGCGAATAAATCACTCCCCGAGGAAACACGGAAACACACACACACACACACACACACACACACACACACACACACACACACACACACACACACACACACACACACACACACACACCACCTCCAGATGAAGCTGGTGGAGTTTTTCCTGCAGCCTCAGTTGTAGAAAAATCCTCTTTTTGTTGTTTTTGTCATAATTTTTCTCAATGTTTGAGTTTTGCTCATTTTTTTGCTTTTATCTTGTGCAGTAATGATAATGAAGGTAAAAAACACATTTTTAGGGCGTCCTAGTGACCGAATGGTTAACATGCAGAAGTACTCGGATCTTTTACTTAAATAAAAGTGGCAATAATACAAAGTAAAAATAATCAGTTACAAGTAAAAGTAAAATGTGTTTGAATTTTTACTGAAGTAAAAGTATGAAAGTTATTATTTGCATCAAACTATACTTAACAGTAGTTCACTGTAGGCAAGAAGAGGAACCTCGTGTTCTGCTCTTATGCTGAATCACATCTCATCTATATCTCAGATATTTACCCGTCAGTTGGGTTTTTAAATGATGTTGTGATGCATTTAAAAGAGGCTGTAAGAACTAGTTACATCGACTGTTACAGAAGATTTTAGTCGCAGAGGTCTGGTTCAAGTACACGAGTGTTTTAAGAGTTTCAGGTTGTATTTTCACTTTTTTCTCTAAAAGCTCTCCGTCTGACTGCCCTCCTCACTTCTTCTTCTTCAAAAAAAAAAAAGCTCTTCTGTTCGTCTTTTTCTGCCTCCTTCACCTCCACAAGGAGGTCACATCTTCCTCTTTCTGTCCGTCCTCTCCCCTTTTACCTTTCTTTAAAAAAAGCTCCTCGTGTTTCTCTTGTTGCTCCTTGTCCTCCTCAAAGCTCCGGTCAACACTCTTTACCGTTTAATAACGTAATAAACCTTGTATTACCAAAGAAGTTACATTCACTTTAGTTCAAATTATGATTTACTATTTTTAATACTAATGTAATATATGTATGTCAACAACTAATAAATGTACTATAAAAGTAGTTCTAAGCAGATTTAAGTAGATTCAGTCACCTTCACTATAACGACACATCAAGGTCTCTCTCCTTCATTGTGCACCGTGTATGAAATGTCTGTTGACTTGTGGAATTAATGTGTTTATGAATTCACCAACACTAACTCTTTGAGCACATACAGGGCGATGTACAGATGGTAAAGAGACCTGCATTAATAAAGAGCCTCTAATTTGGTTCAGAATCTTTCCAAAAGACACGTTGAAACACGCGGACAGGAGGAGCCGGGGATTCGAACCGCTGACCTTCCGACTACAGGACGACCTGAGCCACATCCGCCCGACAAGAGAAAGTAACAACGTGTCGTCGTGCGTCTCCTGATCTCAGCCAGAGGAGATAAACACCGTTCTTTTAACAGATATAATCTATAAATCCTCATTTCCATATAAATGCCATGTTAACGTTATTTTGTTCACTGTGATGAAGATTAATCTGCAGTCAGAATATTAGACGCACGTTATTGCAAAATCGCTCGACTATGAACAACCTTCATCACAAACACTGATCCCACTTCAACACGTAGTCCAACAACTCAAACTGGCAACAGATTATAAAGTTATTTTGCTTTACCTTTTCATTATTCTACAGCCATTACATTGTGCAATAAACGTTTACTTAATAATGACATCATCGCCATTAAGATTGGTTTCCAAGCGCGAAATCTCCAGTTCATGAAAAGTGAAGCCTAAGCTTCATGCGTTAAAGCTGCATTCTCTCTAGTGTCCACCAGGGGGCGACTCCTCTGGTTGTATAGAAGTCTATGAGAAAATGACTCTACTTCTCTCTTGATTTATTACCTCAGTAAACATTGTAAACATGAGTTTATGGTCTCAATCTCTAGTTTCAAGTCTTCTTCAATACAGCATGATGTTCATTTAGTACATTATGGTTCATTTAGAGTCAAACAGACCATAAAGCAGGGTATGCTTTAGGGCGGGACTACTGTGATTGACAGGTTGCTATCACAGCTTTGTCTGAGAGTTGTCTGTGTTTTCGTCTTACAACTTTAAACCTTTCAGAGTTTGTTTTTCACTTCATGGTAGTTAATTGTAACATTTTAGTCACCTGAAAAACAAGATGGCGACGTACAAAAAAACCTGCAGTCCACAAACCAATGGGTGACGTCAGTGACTACAACCACTCCTTATACACAGTCTATGGGAAACAATAAAAGTAGCTACCATGAGCTCCAAAAGTCAATAAAAGTCGCCAGATGACGTCATACGCTCATTTGCATATCGGTGCCGTCTTTGCGAATACATTAAAATGAAGCTTAGTGGTTATGTCGGTGGCAGCGAGCGAGAGACCTCCTGCTGTTGGCTGTGATTACATGAATGAATTACAATATAATGTCTTTGACGATTTTTCTTGCTTTTTGCCTGATGGTCTGAATAAGCCGCTACATTTTTTGGCTCTGAGGGAATAGGAAATCGATCTGGTTGTCTTTGCGACAGCAACAATAATACCACTTGGTTGTCTCATGTAAAGCCACCTTAAGTGCAAATGAAAGTATTAAATTGCATCCAGATGGGAGGCTTTTCTTCCTGCCAACTACTAACTAGCAAAGAAAGATTTGTTTTTCTGTTTGAGGAAAATTTTGACTCGTTTCTCTTCTATTCAGCCTCTTTTACATCAACATTTTAGGATAAATTCCCTCTGCTTTCATCTCTTCCTTCCCGTCTTCTCTCTTTTATCTCTCTTGAACACACTCACTCATCTATTCAACGTACTTTCATGACAACTAAAGCACACACGTTGGCTTTTATCTCTTCCTCGTCTGTCCTGCCCTTCAGGCTTCGGTAACGCTTGATGACTCTCTGTTGGCCGATCCAGACTTCCTGCTCTGCATCACGGGGGTCAGACTAGGACAGATGTGCTGGAGCTGCTGCTCCATCATGTCCTCCTCAGCTCTAACTTGCACTTTCCTTAAAAAAAAAGTGTGTTTTTATCTTACAGAGACGTCAAACCACAAAATTTTATACCCCTCTCCCATCTATTAATCTCAGCCTCCCCATCCGGTCTCACTTTCTATACTTTCACTCCCGTCTGTCTCACCCTCCCTCCCTCCTTCCCTCACTCATCCACTCCGCAGCGACTCTCTCTGTTAGGCTATCAGTCTCTGCCGGGCTTAGCGGCTCGTTCCTAATCAGCTTACTGCCAATGAGACTAAGCCTGAGCTGAAAAGGCGATTGAGGGAGGCAGTTTAGCCACTGGCTGACAACTGGCAATAGCTGGGGGATGGTGTCAATAAAACTTAGCGGGGAAGGGGAATAAAATATTTAAAAAATGAAACTAATACATCATCATGGGGTTTTTAAGAGCGTGGAGCACGACTTGAGAGTGAAGATAGGGAGGGACAAAAGAGGAAGTATCTCAGTGTGTTTCGGTGTTAAAGCGTTCCTCCGGGTGGAAAGTCTTCAGCTGCTAAGCCACGCCGCGGCTCTGTGAGGCCGTGAACTACCACAATAGTATCAACTCTTATAGTGTCAACATTTTCGGTCGCTGGCTGGGCCGTTTCTTTTTTCTTCTTCTTTTTTTCTCAGTGGCTAAGCCGTGGATAAAAACTGGGATGTTTTCCAAATGGCCCAGTTTCTTAGAGTTCCCCCTTTCGAAAATTCCAGCCCTGGCTGTCCCATTAGTTACAGTGTGAGCCGCGCTGGAGAACAAAGGTTTGGCCGTTGAAAAGCTGTTTGGATAAAAAAACAAAAAAAAAAAAAAAAAAGGCTGCAGAAGGGAAAAGCTGCCGTCGCTGCTAAGCGAGCAGAGCCGGATGTCCAGAATCAAAGAGGTGCTCTCATTTCTCTGTGTTTTCATGAGGAATGGGTTCGCCTGAGGAGGGGGGGGGGGATTAAATGTGTGAGCATCTCTCCGGATGAGAGTGGAGGCTGAAAGACCAGGATGTAAATGTGCTTCATTTAACATGCGACCAGCAGTGGGATGTCTTCAGATGCCTCTGGCATGTCCCAACTAGCATGTCATGGCATTACTGGACAGATTTGTGAGGAAAAATAGTAAAAGTACCCAAATCACTGTGGAGCGGAGCTCATGTTAACATTCAGGACCTAACACCGCACTTTCTCTCTCAGTCTCTTTAAACGCATTCCTGCATATGAATTCAGAATCTGAAGCCAGTGGGGGAAGATTTTGGTAATCGGACATGTTCTGGTTTATGTTTGTAGGAACTAACACCAGCAGCAGAAATAGAAGAAGAGGGAACAAGCAACGTCCGGTTCTGAAAAGTGAAGTCAAAGCTTCATGTCTTAAAGCTGCATTCTCTCTACTGACCATCAGGGGGCGACTCCTCTGGTTGTATAGAAGTCTATGAGAAAATGACTCTACTTCTCTCTTGATTTATTACCTCAGTAAACATTGTAAACATGAGTTTATGGTCTCAATCTCTAGTTTCAAGTCTTCTTCAATACAGCATGATGTTCATTTAGTACATTATGGTCCATTTAGAGTCAAACAGACCATAAAGCAGGGGATGCTTTAGGGCGGGGCTACACAGTGATTGACAGGACACTAGACAGGTCAACAGAGACGTATACGGCGTCTCTACGTCACTCCTCCTCAGTCCAGATATGGTCACTTCCTGTTCACTGGTTGCAAAAAAGCTAGATGGCGACGGACAAAACGCCAAACTCGAGGCTTCAAAATGACAAACCAACGGATGGAGAAAAACTAAGTCTTCTTCAAGAAGTCAAGGTAACACGAGGTGAGTAGCTGTTATACAAATGGTCACTTTGTGGTTAAAAGTATTCCTTTAAGTAAAGATGTGAGCTTTACTAATAACCTTGACCACATGTAGGAACTCATTTTGTCTCAAAAATTGTCAAGTCAGCTTTCTAAAATGAACAACCGGCCAACACGTAATTCCTGAAAAGCTCTTGTTTTTGCAGAAACAAGCTTTTAATCTCATCAGCAATACGTGGCTCGTCACATGGCTGGTGGAGAGAGAGTGTGTGTGTGTGTGTGTAGGGGGGGTCTCCGTCCGTCTGTTTGTCTGCTAACCTCCACTAGCATCCAACGGGTCATTGGTCACAGTTTGCAAGGGGAGGAGAAGGAAGGGGGGAGGGGAGGGGAAGGAAGGGGGGGGGGGAATCAGAGGCTTACAGGGAGGGGCTGCAAACCACAGACAAACTACACACCCTCCCCTAACACAGCTGGTCGCATAACAAGGAAAAACATCCTCCTCCATCGAGTGCACCGGGCAGGAAAATACGACACAGACTGCAGTCCGACCCCCCCCTTTTCCTTCACTGCGGCTGGAGATTTAACTCCGTTTTTCCTGTTTCTGTAAAGTTTTTTTTCCAACGCTCGGATGACTTTTTGACTTTCTCATGACACCTGCTCCGACAGGCTGAAAAACCTGAATGGGAAGCATTTCCTTTTTTTTTCTCCCCTCGGCCGTGGCGAAGCGGCGTCAACATCTGGCCAGAACACTGCTGAGCTCTCCAGTTGGAGCTCAATCTGTGGGTCTGACTTTACATTTCTGGAAAAGTCAACACAGACCAAAGAGGTTGCCCCCGACTCCTCCTCTCACTATGTAGTGAGGAATTCTCTTTTTATTTCTTTCTCCATAAAAAGTCTCTAAAAACAGATGAAGAGGCTGGGGCGGGGAGAGGGGGGGGTCTTTGAATGGGCGAAGAACAGATGAAGAAGCAGAGGAGGGAGAGGAGAGAAAAAAATATCACTGGAGGGCAATTATCTGGGCTATTTCTGGAAGACTGCTTTTCCATCCTCCAGTAGGGATGGAGGGAACAGGGAGGGTCTGTTTGGCAGCTGCCTGCAGGAGGTGGAGGGCGGAGAGACAGGAGGAGGAGGAGGTGGAGGGGAGGTCGAAACAGAAAGAAGGAGAAGTGAACAGGAGGTTTGAAAAATAAAAGACTGTCCAGTACAGCAGGGGTGTGAAGGGCCGAGTCAGGAGTGAAAGATGAAGACGAGGGGAGGAAGGGAGGGAAGGAGGTGAAATGTGATGCAAGGACAGGATAACAGAGAGAAGAGCTGCAGGCCGGAGCTCTGAAGGCCGGTCATCAGCAAGTAGAGACACTAAGTTGAGGAAAAAAAAGACAAATTGACAAAGAGGGCACGAAGATGATCGGAGTTCAAAGAGGAAATGCGTTACAGGAGACAATGAACTGAGAAGTAGATAATCTGAGGACCCGAGAGGTCGAGAGACGATTACAGCTGAAGAAATACTGGACCTCTATGAGACGATAAAAGTCACCTCTTATGGTGAAGACGAGACTCTAAAAATCTAAGTACACACGAACCTTAAAGCTTCAATATTTGAATCAGAACAATGGATCAAAGGACTAGCGTGATGCTTCTCATTGTCTCAAGTTCCCCTCAACTCAACGGAGCGTTTTAGCTTCTTTCAGCTCGTCGTTTTGTTTTTATTTATGTCGTTTGTAACAAAGGAGCTCTAATAAACCCAGTGTAATCAGTCAGAGAGCAGCTGCTGAACACTGAGGAGCTTTTAGCAGATAAAGAGACGGATCTCTCTCTCTCTCTCAGGGTTGAAAGGGAAACAGACCAGAGGTGGAAAGGTAACTTCTGAACTTTAGATTGAGTAAATGAGCAGCTGCTCCTTCCATCTGAAGACTCATGAGAGGCAGCGCAATAATACCACCTTACTCCTCTGGTTACAGTATGACGGCAACACTCAGTTTCTCTTTGGTCAGAATTATTGAAATGTGAAATATGTCGACTAAATTCTGATCAGAGCGTCTCAGGTGGTCTGTGGACGGTCTGCTTTCTGTTAAAGCCCAACATGGAGGGGCAGTATTCAGTTTATATTCACCGTATGGGGAACAAACTCTCATCCTCAATGACCGGTCGAATACTATTTTAGCTTGTTTGTATTTTCTATTCATTGTAATTAAATGTGCTTTTATAATGTGTTTCTTTTGCACTTTGGCTTCTGAAACGTGCTTTACAAATAAACATGTCTTGTTGTGAGTTTAGGTGGACGTTTGTGCTAAATGTGAAGAACGTCCCACCAGGAACGGACCTGATGCACTACTGTAGAAGTCTTTGTTTTACATCTGCCTTCTGTTGTGCAACCCTGTGCTGCAAAATGAAAATAAATGATCCTTGAATCAAATATTCACAGATTCCAACTCTTCACTTCAGCTCAGCAGACTTCTTAACTTCGAACAGACGTCACAAATACCCTCGCTCCAGTAAACAGCTTCTCTAGATGCTTGTAAGTCTCCATCACCCAAAAGAAGTCCGTCAAGCCTCCAGTTCATGTAATCTACTGAATGAAATCCTCTCTGACCTTTGAACACAAGTAAAGCAAGATGTCTGCCGAAGACACCGAGCCGGAACATCTTCCTGTTCTCAAACTGCTCTCATCGAACTCCGTCACACCGGCCCTGCAGCTCATTCTCAAAGTCCTGTGATCAGACTTGTCCCAGTCAAGTGAGGCTAATTCGCACCATGTTTTTTGAGCGGAAAGAGATCAAGAGAAGAGATGAAAGACACAAAGAAGAAGAAAAGAAAGGCAAAGAACTCGTTAGTTGCAAAAAGCCCAAAGCGAGAGCGGACCTGATGGTGCAGATACAACGAGCCCAGAGCTGCTGCTGAGGGCTTTAAACCGAGCGACACGCCGAGGATTAGAAAAGTAGGAGAATAGAGGACGGGAGGAGGAGAGAGGAGGACAAAACCAAAAAGAAAAAAAATCTAGATGAAGAAAGTGTGAAGAAGACCGGGACGGATGTAGAGCAGAGAGACACAGAAAGAAGATGGGAACTAAAGTGAGAGGAAATTGAGGGGAAAGAACAAGAAAGCAATAAGAGACACTGAAAGAGGACAGTGACGGAAAGATGGGAGGTAAATGGGGGGGGGGGGGGGGGGTGGAGGGGGAAAAGAGAGAGCACCAGAGCGGGAGTGAGAGAGAGAGAGAGAGAGAAAGAGAGAGAGAAAGAGAGAGAGAGAGAGAGAGAGAGAGAGAGAGAGAGAGAGAGAGAGAGAGAGAGAGAGAGAGAGAGAGAGCACTTTTCTAGAGTAGAAGAAATGACGGCAGCAGGATTGTTTTTAGGAATTGCTTTTTCAGGTGGTCGCCTGAAGCGGACAAGAGATCTCGAGATTACTGAAAGATACGAACACTTTTCTCTTCAAAGGACTATTTTCACCAAACGTTCACAGAGTTTCTGATGTCGTGACGGGCAGAAAGGAGAACACGTTCAACGACTAACGACATCAAATTCAACATAAGTAAAGGCCGCGTATAGGCCATTTACAAAAATCATACTGAATATCCTTAAAAGACGCGTTAGATGTTTGATTTGATGGTGCAGTTTGCAGAGAAAAGGCAAAGAGAAATGTGCTCTCTTTGTACGAGACACCAACACCTCACGACACAAAAACTCATCAACTAAGACCAGGACCCCCACTGACTCAGACTCTCACATTAACACATTCCGGCAGTCTTCATGATGCGACGTTCTCAGTGGATTTTAAAATCCTCTCATGCTGTGTGATGTCAACAGATTCCCAGAGCTGCTGGTTGTTGTTTTTATAATCTTCGTGTGAACGAATTTGCAGCAACTAAAATCAAAAGGACTTACAGAGAGTAACGGGACCTCTGCAGGTCAAGCACACTTAATGTTTGACGGATTATGTGTTGATGACGTGACGCAGAGCAGAAATACAGTATAGTTACATAAACAAACAGAAAAAGATCAAGTCTTTCAACATCGACAACAAAAGTTGAAGTTAAACACGAGATAGGTGATTAATTAGAGCGTTTTGGGTTTGATTTTTGTGTTGGATTTTAAGAGACGGAAGAAGAGAAAATATTAAGTGCAAGAGAAGAAGAGAAAGACTCCGGGCTGATCTTCAGCGACGAGCATCCACACGAGCAAAAACCCTGGAGCGGAGAGGAGGGAGGCCAGACCACAATGCCTCAGTGTAGCCCCCTCAGCGAGGCCTCAGAACAAGGCACAATGCCCACACTTGTCAGCAGGCCTTCTCCTGCACGTCCATAGGTCTCTCCCTCTTTCTCTTTCTCTTTTTTCAATAACCAGCACAACAACCTTTTCAGGGGCCCGGAGCAACGGTCTGCTCCTCCACCACCGGGGCCTGAAAGAGACCATTCTGTCGCTCAACGGTCGCCGTTTGAGATGCTTTTTTGTCCGTTTCTCATTCCAGCGCTACGAGCGACATGCTATGAGAGAATGGGGTCGATTATCACCATCTTGTTGCCTCGCGAGGCCTCGGGGCATTTTCTCCTGCTCCTAATGGCTCGAGGGTAGAGCTACTGGAGAAGAAACACAAGCGCAGGGGTCTGACAACATTGTTGTGCATCCAACACCACAAAGTGGAGAGTTCAGCAATTTTGCTGATAAATGGATGCAGCGAGTTTTTTTTTTTTTTTCCCATTCAGGAAGAAAGAAAATGAAAGAAAGTGCAGAATGAATGATTCACAACAGCGACGCCGATGAATGATTCATTGACGAGAGACGGGAACGCGTTGTTTAAAAATTCAAACGGGTCGAAACACTTCAGGAGAGAGCGTCCATTCTTAAAAACACAACTCCAGACAGGTCTTGTAGCGGGTGGAGCCGCTTCCTCAGACGGATGAAAGCCCAAACAATGAAACCGGAGATGCTCCTTCATTCATGGAGGAGATGCAGCGGCCATTAGCCAACTGGAGCAGCTCAAATCCAGCAGCCTCTCAGCTCTGTTGGCATCCGTCGCTTGTTGTTGGTTTGGTTTAGTGGCAAAGCTCACAAAAACAATTCTTAGTTTCAGGTGATTATACACCAATGAAAAAAGTTATGTTATATTCCATTTCTGCCAATAGGTCCCCTGAAATGCTACACACTGGCCCTTTAATCTGCCGATTATTAATCGTTTAGTCTATAAAATGTCAGAAAAAGCAGGAAATTTCTATTTCTATATTTTTGGAGTCAAAGCGATTTCAAAAGTTACTTTTCTCGACTAAATGATCCCATTTAAAAAAAATCTTTGTTAAAAAAGACCTTATTGACAGAAAGAATGACATCAATATAACTTTTCAACAGTAGCTCATGTTTTTGATGTCAAGAAACAAAGTCTGAGGTGACATTGAATGTTTTGTCTAAAGAGGAGCAGAAGGTGGAACTCGTCTGTCCACTAATGCAGAAAGTGTCAGATTCCCTTCTTATAAATGAGATTGTGATCTTCAGATGATTCACAGTGCAGCTCCATCATGATCCATTGTGTTGGAGACCTCGAGGACCCCCCCTTCAAAATAAAAGCGTTCTCATTTTTTCGTCCGGGCTCTCCCGTTGCTGTCCGTCCTTCAGCGTTGTCACGAGGATGAACGAGACACTCGAGCAACAGGATGCAGATTAAAGCCTCATCAGACAGACGGACACTCTGCTGGAGTGTCCTCGAGCAAGACGCCGCACCGCCCCTGCCAGCTCCACCGAGCCCAGGCCGACCTCTGACCTCCCTGTGGAGGGGCGTGAACGCGCCGATCAATGGAGCATCACATTACCACCTTCTAAATGGGGAGTGCTGTAATGTGTCATAATCTGAGTCATCAATCATCAGGAAGAGGAAGAGTGTGACGTCGACCCCCTGAGACGAAGGCTCTCTACTGGCTTTGGTCCAAAATCGGAGGTTTCTAAAGTTAATTTTCTATTTCTTTAGTTCTTTTCAGTTTGTTCTTCAATTGCTGTTTTTCAGTGTCATTGTCAGGGTTTTTTGTGTTTCTTTATCTCATTTTTTCTGTGTTATGTTGTACCGTGCATATTTCTCCTTCTGTATTCTTCATTCTTTTGTAAATCTTTAGATTTTTGTATTTTCAGGGTTTGTAGTATTGATAAGCATCCGTTTTATTTTCCATTGTTTTTCTTTTTGGTCCTATTTCTCTGTTTTCCATTTTCTACCGTCTGTTTTTACGTTGTCTGTAATAACAGAAACTTCTAATGAATCGTTGGCTGGTTAAAAGGCAAATGATGGAAACCACACCAGTGGTGGATGGAGGCGTTTGGGGTTCAGTGTCTTGCTGAAGGACACGTGGAGAAGAGGAGCTGCAGATTGAACCACAAACCCTCAGAATAAAGGACTCACTCTTGAACCACAGCCCTCCAAATAAATCATCATCAGCACAACTTATTAAACATTTTAGTTGGAGAAGTGCTTAAAGTGTTCCATATTTGACCCGTTTTACCTTCTTTTGTACACAAACAGAATTCTTAAAGTCTCAACAGTTTGTTCTCTCGTTTGTATTTGTTTACACTGTTGAGAGCCGAGTGATGGACAACTTCAGATAAAGAGCATTTTATAAATGCACTTTATTTGACTTGAAGAGAAACTGGTGCTAAAAAGACTCCCAACTGCAATGAAATACTAAAATAAGCCGACTTATCAAACTGCTCGGTGGGTCTGAGACCACATACAGTGAATTATCACAGAGCTCAGGACAGGGTTTACGGAGGTCTAGCAAACTGCATCCAGATGACGAACCACGATGGAGGATGGGGGGTCCCTTAATCACTAAACAGCTGTCTCTACAGGACTCCTATAAAGCTTCAAGATGGTCCCTAAAACCAACATTAACTGAGAGGGCTTTAAAAACAGAACCATAGGAAATCAATTTCCACCTACACCAAACAAACTGCAGCTTTTCTCCTCGCTGCAGAAAACCCATTAAAGTGGTCTGAAAGGCCGTGGATCAGGCCTGTGAATGCATGTCGCAAGAGGGGGGGGGGGGCAACAGCCAGAGACAAATCCTGGCAGAGAAGGTGGACGGAGACAAAATCCCACAAGAGTTGAGAGAGAAACCAAAAAACAAAACACTAAACTGAGCATCTGTCCTCCTGTCGCAGGTGATTATTCTGGGCGACAGGAGAAGTGCCGCCTCATCGTTACGGAGCGAAGCCGCTGTCACGTGCCAGAAAGTAAAACCTGGTGTTTGGCAGACGAGGAGCGGCCGGTGTTGCATCAGCCACGAGCAAACACTCTCCGTCCATCTCGCCTTCATTCAGTCGAGCATCTGCTGTTTGCTCTGAGGATTATTTACCGGTTTGAGGGACTGAGCAAACGTAATTAAAAATGGATTCATCTACTCTAGGTGTTGTTTCTAAGCGTAGGGAAGGAGCTGCTGGTTGACTTAGCAGGTAACAGTGTTTAACAGAGTAATTAACTGATTAAAGTCTGGAGTATTTAACATGACGGACATCTTGAAAACGACAGCACAACAGCTGTTATCCTCACGAGGTCCTGTTTACTCAACATGCATCAGGAAAAGAGAGATGAATGTGCAGAAGGAGGATTTCAAGAGAGGATTTGTTCTTAAAGGGGAACTCCACATTAAAAGGTGCATCAGGTTGTACAGGAGTTCCTATAAGTGTATTCATCCCTTTCATGAAGGGATGAATTCATGTTTATATCATCTTTTTTAAACGTTTTCCTTCATGTTTTATCTATTTAATCCTCTTTTTGTAATATGGACTTCACGTCCACAGCAACATGAACCGATTGATTGACTAGACAGCTATTAGTCAGAGTCGATCGTATCTCCCAACTGCAGCAGAAGAAGTATATTATGTTCAGTTCAGCTAATGATTCATTTAATCAATCTGTAAGTCTGTAAAATGTCAAAAACCGGTGCAAGAAAAAAAGCCCAAAACAAGACGACGTCGCCGTGAGCCATCTTTGTTTTTGGCTTCATCTTAAACTTTAAAATCTCTCTCTCTCACACTCACACTCACTCACACACACACACACACACGTCACCATTTAAACAACAACACTAAGCTTTGATATTTCGTTCCCTGAACCCCGATTTGTCCTCATTATTTCTTCATTTCCCAGAATGACTTCTGGATCCTCTGAGAAATGCTGCGAGAGTGTTTTTTGTATTCAGAGAGATGTTTTAAGTGACTTTATCGTCAAAGACATTAAGAGCTTTTCTCAGTTGAGGAAAAAGTGGTTGAATCTCTCGGTCAATTAAAGCCAAGATGTTCTTACAGGTTTTGATAAACCGGAACATATTTGGTGGTTTATTCTAAAGAAACCAGGTACAAACTCCGATCAAAAAAAAAAAAGCATAAAAACGTGCCGTCCACCAACCTCTTCCCCAGGCTGCTGAGCGGCGTGCTGAGGCTGAGAGGAGTTCGAGGAGGATTGCGGTTGCGTCCCGTCAGTCTGGCGGCGGACGGCTCCCTCTTCGGGGTCTCGTCCTTGTGGGCCGGGCTGGCGGGGGGCTTGATGTTGAGGTCCTTCAGGACGTCGTAGTTGATCTTGGTGGAGATCTTCTTCTGCTCCAGCATCTTCCCGATGGCCTCGTCCGCGGTGTTGGCTCGGATCGGAGGGTGCTTCCTCGAGGGTCCTCTGGCCTGTTGCGGGGG